>NW_019246376.1:106325-107826 GCF_002742605.1 Olea europaea var. sylvestris
AGAATAAGACACTTCTTTTCATGCCTTTATGACTTGAGCAAGTAAGCCTGCAAGGATATTGCAAAACCTGGTGCCCTTAGGTCCACTGGCCTGGGAGTCACCTGCCTAAAACTTGCTAAAGGGGTCATATAGAAAGTAAGAGGAAAAGAAGTTAATGAAAAGTCATCTGATTGAGCCTTTATAATTTGAGTGAATAAGCCTGCAAGGGTTTAAAACCTGATGCCCTAAAGCCAACTGGTTTGGGAGTCACCGGCCTAAAGCTCGTTATATGGGTTATATAAAGAGCAAATGAGAAGATGATAAAAAAAACAATGGAAAGTGAGAAAAACAAAAGAGAGACAATAACATGAAGAAAAGCCCTTAGACATTTGGTTGAGGAAACTATACCTTTGAAGTGAGGCAAGTAACCTATTTTAATCTTGAGTGTCGAAGCAATCAAATTTGGGAGAGCCTTCACTTGTTGAAATGTAAACTTGTGATAGTGAGATTAATCCAAACTACGAGAAGGTGAGGACTACAGCTATGTAAACTCCTAATTTTAAAACACAACTCCGGGTTAATTGAGTGAAAAAAATAAGTTTGGGGGGTTGTGTATCTCACGAGCGAGTAAGGATACATTTGACCACTTGGGGTCGGGACTCAACCCATCATGAATTGATATGTTGGCATGAATTTATACACACACGTCAAGTATGCATTTAACAGGAAAATGTTGATGTCATTTTTGCACTGATAAATTTTCATAAAGTAAAATACCTAGTCCAACCCTGAGCCATGACAGGGTATTAAGCCATGTTTGTTCAGAATTAAGTCACTATCTTGTTTGAGGACAAACAATAGTTCAAGTTTGGGGTTTGATAAGTGTGTTTTTGCACACTTATTTAGATCACAAACATGACTTAATTACGAGCAAAATGTTTAAATTTTGATTTAATCTCGTTCAATTCATGCAATGTAGGTGTTTCTATGGAAATGGTAGAACTTAGGAGAAACGAGTCGAAAAAGGACTAAAATGGAGCAAAGTGATAGTTCAGGGACTAAGGATGCAAATATTGAAAAGTTGTACTAAAAGGCAACCTGGGGATGCAAACCCTGCGGTCTTCTTCCTTTCAACTTTATCTTGCTGGCAAAGTTAGACAAGTTTTGGTGTACTCTATTGTATCGTCTTTTATTTCTGGCCAATATGCTAAGTATGAACTCGAAAGCAATACAAGATGACTGGAAGAAGAAGGAATTTCAAAGGGACTAAAATGAAGAAAAATGAAAGTTCAAGGACCAAAATAGACATTTTGCATAATTGGCAGCACTATGCGACGCATAGTGCTACCCTCTATGTGGTCGCATAGAGGCCTTCCGAGAATTTTTTTCTTACTCTATACGACTGCATAGAAATGTACTATGCGGTCGCATAGAACAAGTTCTGGGGCCGATTCGCAGTTTCCTTATACTACTGAAATTCTTTTGGTAATCTAATTTTCACGCGATATAAATACCAAAAGAC
>NW_019246376.1:108337-153716 GCF_002742605.1 Olea europaea var. sylvestris
AACTAGGGTTTTAAAGTGATAATTGCATGAGAAATCGTGATCCTAATGTGTTTAATTTCTATTGATTACAACAAACGTGCGTTCTCAACATTTGATTTCATTTTAGAGTGTTAAAAATATTGTTTTGCATATTTAATTTAATTCAATCATAAAAATTGCATAATTAGGGTTTTCTTTTCAAAATTAGGGTTTTAATTAATTTCACATTCACTTTAGTAATTTAGTTTCGGTTAAGGCGACGATAGGTAAAATTGAACTAATCAATCTTTGTGGGATGATATTCGGACTCATTTAATTCACTTTATTACTTGTTAACGAACCGTATACTTGCGGTAGTTTTAAATCGAAAAAAAATAATTTCGTGAACACACATCTTCTATTTATATGATGAAATTAGGTTAAAATTCACGTCCAAATTGCCTTCCAAAAGTGTTTTAATCGAATAAAAAAAGTTCTCTTCGCGCGCGCATGATTTTGTCTTTGCACAACTTTAGCATCTTGGTCATAACTTTCACTTCCGGTGTTCGATTGAAGTGATTCAAAGTACGTTGGAAAACTAATTCAAAGAGTTAAAATTCTTCTAGAGATACAATATTTCCAATTCAAAAGTTTTCTATTGAAAAAATGGGTCTTAAGTAGACCAAAAATCTTTAAGATATCTTATGTAATTGAGAGTCGATCTATGATAATATTTTGATCATTTACCTTTTTTTTTCTTTACTTCAATTTGCATTCAATTGACTGCTATAAATCTTCAAAATATCTTTTGTGATTCAAATAAACCATTGGATATTTACACTTTGGTTCTCATACTTTGAATTTCTTTCATTTTTGCTCCTTTTTTGTTTCTTTCTTCTAATTCTTATTTGAAACATGAATTTTTCCTAATAAAAGCAAAAAATAACAAATTAGGTATTAATTCATTCAAAAAATAACAAAATATCATTATTTCTGATCCCAAATAAGTGTAGAAACTACACTTATGAGCTACCATAGTTACTCATCTATTTTTCATCTAATGGAGGACAGAAATGAAATAAAATATGAAGAAAACTGGCCAATATATAAATTCTATGAGTACTTTTTGTCTCATTTCTATGACAATGCATTCAGGATCTAATGATGACATGGCAGATAAGACACACGAAAACCTAAAATAGGATCAAAATAAGAGAATATCGCAATGAAGTCTCACCATGTATCCATCCCACAGCAATTTTTTTTTTTTCTCTCTCTAAGTGAAGAAAACTATTTAAAACTATTGTATGCATAAATATTCCCTGAAAGTTATATTAGGAGGACATTTTGAGTTCGGAAATTTATTTCGTATCAAAATGTTGTGGCAGTATAATTACCTGAAGATGAAACAAAAGAAAACTGTTGTGGCAGTGTAATCCCCCAAAGATAAACTATTCAAGGGCAATCTTGGTATTTAACACTACATTCCCCCCCCCCCCCCCCCCCCCCCCCCTTTTTCTTGTTAAATAAACATATAAAATGTCTTGAATAATAGGGATTGCACAATGCTGTGCTTTCGCTCCCAACCCTTATTTTTTTATATTTTAAAATTTAATTGTTCCTAATAAACAAATGGGAATACTCAATCCCGTTCTACCTCTTGATAACCTCCAAAGGATTTAGGACCAGAGAGGGCCGCTCATACCTAATACCTCATTACCATTCCTATTAAAGATAGTCGATGACAATGAATTGGATCCATCCAATATGGTATAACCTACTCTATATTATTGTTTCTTGTTCAAATCAACTTTGAAAGTAACCAGAAAAAGAAAGTCTTCAAACAAGTTAGGCAGTTGGCTACTAATAAAATTGAACAATATTTTATCCAAGTGATATAATACTCTCAGTATTAGAGCTTGATGTTAAAATAGAGAATGAAGTACTATTTTTCTTAATTAAAGCCTTGAAATCTATAACACAACAATAAAGTTATAATGCATTTCTATACAATAAATGATAAGACAGTGACATGATTATCACATAGATGAATGCTAAGCACCAATAAAATTGAATAACATCATTCTTAATACAATTGTTTGTTGTTTGTTATTCATTATGGATATTAACAACCACCTGCTCATTTATAATGAGTTCAGTGCGTAATCTTCCTCAATATGATCTGAGGGACGAAAGAAATAGCAAATAATATAATTAATTCTATTTTCTTCACAAACTTAAAAGCTTTTAACAAGCGAGAAGGGAATCGTCATGAATGTCAAGAATTAAAAATTCAATAGGTTGGAAATCTCTCCTTATAATTATATAAAATTAATACGAACTTTATTTGTCCTATTGGACTAATCCGATAAGACTAATTTTGACACTTGTGTGGAGTTTATGGGACCAAAAGTGTAATTTTCTTACATAGCCAAAATGGGGGGAATTGATTTGTCTTTTGGATAGAATTAAAAATGCCTCAATTTTTCTCATGTGACGTTAGATTGCATTGTAGAGATTATTCAAGATTTTCATATTTTCATTTTTGTGATGATTATATCATTAAATTGAAATCAAGCATACATTGAAAGATATTAAGAGCCCGTTTGGTAGGGATTTTGAGAATTGATTTTTTGACCGTTAGAAGAAAAGTGGGGTCCACATGTGAGAGAAGAAGTCAAAAATTACGACTTGAATAGTAAAATAACGATCAAAAAATCAATTTTTTGGGACAAAAAATTCTTACCAAACGGGGCCTAAGATATTTAAAAATACTAAAGTCTTAGATTTAAAAGAATTCACGTGAGCGCTCGGCCAAAAAAAAGTTTGTTTGACCAAGCCTTTCATTAGAAGTGACAATTAAAAGTTCAATCATGACCAATGACTCATGTTATGCTAAAGCTGCATATGTCAACTTTAGAGTTGCCTTGTATGGAACGCTATTGTGTGTTATAGAACATCAATACGGGCTCGATACACTAATAATCATAGAACATTCAGTGTGATCTAATGCTCGGCCAAGATGGAAACAAAATTGGAAGTTATAATTTCTCTCAAAGATTGGTCATATGAAGAAAAACAATTAAATCTGTCAAAGAAATTTCCATAATTGTATCATTATCAAAAGGACGAACACTTTTTTAGGTGGTCTGAGAAATCCAAAGTCATGAGTCATCCAATTTAAGAGCAACGGAATTTTTGTTAAGAATAAAACCCTCCAAGCTTTTTCCATTATATTTACACACAACTAAAAAAAAAGCTAATATTACAACAGGAGGGAGAACACCATGGGTCTAACTGTCTAAGCATGAAAATATCACCTCTTTACGAAGCAGAAAATACGGTTTTAACTTAACGAAAAAGTTGAACAACTGACTACAATGACAAAAGTAGAGGTCAGAATGTAAACCTGTGCCCTTCAGATGTGAGGGTGGCCAAAGTTGGAGCGAGGCAGCAAAAAGCTAAATCCCGAGTTCTCACGGATTAGTGCTGGAGGCTCAATATCAGAGATGTCAATTGGTTCCATAGACTTGGATATGTCATCAACCGAAAACGGTATGCAGCAACCGACCATCAAGAGTGATCAAAACTTACTTCAAAAAGGACGAAAGAAAATAGGGTTGGAAATGTGTTTTCAAAAAGAGAAGAATGGAGAAGAAACGAAATACAAAACCAAGTAAATCGAGGACAATAATAAAAAGATGAAAAAAGAAGAAGAAAAAAACTTAAACATGTTATCGTTGTCCTCAAACGATATTTGCCCCTCATAGATTAAAATTTAGTGCTTATAGGATTTTGGCAAACGATTTGTTGGATTAATCAAGCATTGCCAAGGATTCAACACTTAAGCACTAGTGTTATCCTTGAAAACTAAAGAATGCAAAATAGGGTTTTGTATATGGTAGGGAGATATCTTTTTCTCTTGTTGTAGAATGAAATTTTAATCACAATATTGATGTTTCTTATATGTTTATGAACATCAGTCAAACACATATATATAGACCTCAACAAGTCTCCACGAAATGGTGCCAAAATCAAGTGAAAAATCACCAGAAATTCAAATAGCAACAGCCATTAACGGCTAAAAATTCGTTCTATGTGACTGCATAGAGTAAACCTATGCGGTCGCATAGAACTCCCAATGGCAGACCCCTTAATTTCTGTAAATGGCCATGCGATAGCAAGCCATTTTGGCTTACGCAATTGCATAGGCCAAAATTTGGGCCTTCGATTCCACTTTTTGTTCAACACTCTGATTGACTTTTGAACAATATACAACAAAAGGTCTAGTAATAAACATAGTTAAGAACTTCCATTCCCATTCTTCCCTAAATTTTTGGCAGACCTAGAAAAACCTGAAATGAAAAAACTTTTGAATCATCACATAATAAAACGCCAGTTGGCAGCAACAATTATTCCAAGATTATTAGTATGTTTGGTACAACTTAAAATCAAATTAAAATCATTTTTTTGACCGTTATTTCACTATTTCACCTGTCATTTTTGAATTCTTCTCTCACAGGTAGGACCCACTTTATCTCTATCGGTCAAAAAATCAATTAACAAAATTCCTACCAAACAAGCACTATGTCAAATGTAAAATTTTGTCGATCAACTTTTATACATCTTAGGTCTCCTACTAATTCCCAAGTTCTAATGTAATTTAAACTTATATTGGAAGCAAGAATTACAGACAGAATATGAAAAAAAAAATCGTCAAATAGGAACTTGACAATGCTTACCTGGAATCATCGTCCAATAGAAAAGAATTGCTTACTGCATTATTTGAATCTTCAATCATTAACACCCTCATTTTAGATATAACCCGTGTGCAACAGAAAAAGATCATGAATATCATTAATTTCCCCCATAGATATAAGTATTATACAATGAAATTACTCTCCGAAGTTATCCTAACCTAGTTTAAGTAACGGTATCCATAGTGTTGAGAAACAGGTTTGAGTTTAACGTTCTTGGGGAGGAGAAGATTAAATTCTTCCTCTTATTCACTTTCATTATATAGAAATCATTAATAGTACATGTATGGACATAGATACAAATATGGACTCTCATCTAATCTATGTTATTCTAATATACTTATTTCCTTAACACTTTCCCTCAAGTTGAAGCATATATATCATAAAAGCTCAACTTAGAACAAAGAAACTTCAATCAATATCCATTCACTGACTTTGTAAACATATGTTGACCTCCCATCCTCACAAATGGTGTACATATATCACCACTCACTATCTTGTCTCAAATAAAATGACAATCAACTTCAATGTGCTTGGTTCTTTCATGAAAGATTAGATTGGATGCAATATGCAAAGTAGCTTGACTGCTTACCAAACTAACAATTTCTCGTTCTATTGGATCGTTGTGAGTCCCGTTGACTGAGATTGGTTCACTCCGTCCTGCCTTGACTGCTTGACTTCTTTTCTTCTTCTCCTAGTGTTAATGCCTTTGTCCGGAGGCCTTTCGTTCCTTCCCTCTTGTGTGTGACCTTGACCGGTGCTCTTCACCATATGTCTTGAAGTCAGGGTTACCTGCTTCTGTGGTTCACCCTTTTGGGTAAGCGCGGAGAAAGGCCACTCATCGAGCCTTATAGCGCGCATCGGGCTTCAAGAAGCGCACGCTAGAGGGGAAGGAACTGTCTAAAAAAGAGCTCCCATAAGACTTATTTCAGTTTCAAGGGGGTGTCAGTTAGAAAGGTTCTTACAATGTTCGTTCAATTAAGGGCTTTTTCAGGCATATGACGCTGAATTGAAGAGGTGGGAAACGAAGTTGTTAAAGGAACCTAGCCGGAGAATCGAATAAATGAGAGCTGCTCGGAGGATGGGGCCCGAGCGATAGGAAGTAGAATTTCTGAAAATTCTTCGATTGATGGATAAGAACAAAAAAGTGGGAAAACGATTTCAAAAGATGCTTTCGAAGTGAAAGTGAATTATCCCGTCGGATTATAGCCCCAATCAGGTTTTTGATCACCAGGACAGAGCAGTCTCAGATGCAGGCGTTGATAGCCAGTCAGCAGCAGGAGATTCAGGCGCTGAGGGATTAGATTTGAGTTTAAAGCAGTGGATACTCTATAAGTAAGATAACAAGTAATTACCCTCCGTTCTCTTAATTGAAAACTCGGCCCAATCTTTTTAGCACAAGATCGCCTTTTCTTGCTGCCATGGGGTCGACCTGTGAACAAGGTAAACCCCGGCCCGACCTGTAGGTCCGCTAACGTAAAGCGAGGAGTTGAGCCTGAACTGGCGAACCGAAACAGTCCTTGTTCTGCTTGTCCAGCAGCTTCTTTATATGAGTCTTTTACCTGACTTTTTAAATTCACTCAAGTCAAGTAAGCCTAGCTAGTCAGACCGGATGGGGAAGACCAGAACTAGCGAGTTGTGGGTCACCATAAAGAAAATCGGATCTACTTTCTCCCTTCATCGACCGCGAGCTTCCTCTCCTCAATCTTCCTCCATTCCATCGAGCCCAACCACGAAAGATTTTATAAAAGACATGGTTTTCGGCTCGTAAATCGCTCTTCTTCCTTTACCGGAGGTGTCAGTAACAATAGCAATCCTCCCTCTTCATTTTGCTCCGGATTGTAATCTCTAATGAAAAATATAGCTCCATGAGCAAAAGCTCCTGTCATGATGAATCCTGCGATATATTGGTGATGAGTATATAATGTGAGTTGCTGATCATAATGCCCGCCCTTAGTAGGATTTCCAGTAATCGGCCCTAGGTTGGGGTGCGAATAGTTTTAGTCACCTTCCTCTTACGTATTACTATTTAGGGGCTTTGAAGTTTGAAGCTGTTCTTGCTTCTCGCTCTATCTAATTGAGAGAATAGCTTGCTTCGCTTTTTGCCTCTCTATGGTGGTGATTATGGGCATAGAATTAGCGCATTAATGTGCAGTTATATTATATTGTTCCAGTTCCGAGGCAGCCTCATTTCCCCCGAGAAGAGTTAGAATGGCAGTTCCTGCTCCTTGGGAGGTGGGCCTAACCCTGGGGATGAATAGAAGCCCCCCTATCAAGCAAGAAGGAAGTGGCTCTTCCCACGGCGGAGTGCGTTCGGGGATGGCCCCTCATGGATGCTATCTATTCTGACTTGTTGGATGCCAACTCGGCCCTTCGACTCGAATCAATCTTGGCTGAATAATCTCTTTGAACAAAAATAAGACCAATGTTATTGGGTCAGCGAAGGACATTAACATCCCAAAAAACTGACTTTTTTGAAAGCGTAGAAACGCAATCAATGAAAAAACTGACTTTTTTTTTTGTAAGACCAAATGCTATCTCAAAAGAATACAAAATATTGCAAAGCAAACATGGAAATGAGAGAGAAAGTCAGAGGAAAAAACACGATCTCTCTTTGCGAGATCCGAAAGTGGAGAACGCATAGCATTCTCTCGGTCGTAGGTCATTTATGTGCTCGACCGTAGGGAGTAGGGAAAAGAGTAAGTGATAGTCATCCATCGCCTTGAGTGGAGCCTGGTCTGGGAAAGACCCCCCATTTCATAGCGCCTGGGGAAGGCAAGTACCGTCCCCCAAGTCGATTCGATGAACATGCTACCTCTGAACGGAGGGCCCCTGTTAAGTAGTTTTTTGCTAAATAAATGAGAGAGAGAGGGAAATCTCAGTGCTCAGTGAATGGCTAGGAGTTCCCGAGTTGGACAGTCTCATTATAGAGATGCTGCGAGACAAAAAGTCTTATCTCGAGTCAAGCTGGGGCCTCATTTCATTCTCGTAAGGGGAATGAGTGCACTGAAAAACTAGACAAGTTGCTCCCCCCTGCAGGTCCCGTTCCCCATCTCTCGTCTGATCCTGGCGCTTCGATTTCTGCAAGCTCACCTATTCCTTTCTCCGTTGTTCCCATCAATGGGTCATGAAATTGTGGACGCTAAGACTAGAAAAGGAGTGACTCCAGTTAGGCCTAGCCCAAGAAAACAAAACACAAATGGTTTGAACGAATCCGACGAAGAATCCCTTGTTTGATAGGGCTTGAGGTTCTAAATCCAAGATGAAATCTCGATGCATCAGATGTGGAAAGTGGCGGGAGCAGTAAACTTCGTCCGTTCCATGGGCCCGCTCCAAAATATTCCGAAAGAGAGGATTCGTGACTTCTATGCTCTCAAAACCCCCAAACCTAACTTACGCTCAGTTTGTTCTTGCACAACAATAGAAACATTTGAGTCTTCGATTTGGATTTAGTCTTAGATTTTGTATTTAAAATCTTGTATATCTGGAGAAGTATGTATTTAGCCAAAATACATGCAATAGAATCTTTGTATTATTCGACGGAGATCCTGTCCAATCTGTATCTATAAAACCTTCTATTCTGGTATGTCCATTCGGTTTATACAATAATCCAAGGCTTGGAGCTTTTTTCAAATACTGAAGAATACGTATCACAGCTTCTTGATGAGAAACTCGAGAAGCATCAAAGTATTGACAAATAACGCTAACTGCATAGAAAATATCTGATCGTGTGATGGTAAGATAATTCAATTACCAAACGATAATATTTTCCCAGTTCCTCAAACGGTTCCCCTTCATCCTTCAAAAGCTTCACATTAGGATCCACAGGAGAGTCGACCAGTTTCAAGAAAACCTGTTTCATTTAATAGGTCAAGTACATACTTTCTCTTAGATAAATTGATACCTGCCTGAGATCTAGCAACTTTAATACCCAAGAAATATCGGAGTTTGCCTAAATCTTTAGTTTAAAAATGTTCTCGTAGAAACTGTTTCATTCGAACAATCCCATTTGCATCATCACTAATGATTACAATATCATCTATATAAACTACAAGGATAAATAACCCGTACCGGTTTGTAGATGAAATACTGAATGATCTGTCTGACACCTTTGAATATCAAATTCTAGAAAAATCTCAGAAAACTTCCTAAACCATTTCCTTGGCGATTGCTTTAACCCATATAAAGCCCTCTTCAACACATAAAGATAGTTTCGGTACTACCCAAGTGGTTGCTTCATATAATCCTCTTCGTGCAAGTCACCAAAAGAAATGAAATTTTGATATTCAATTGAAACAGGGGCCTACCAAGGTCAGCAGCAATAGATATTAAAATGCGAATAGGAGAAATCTTAGCAAATGGAGAGATTGTTTCATCATAATTAATACCATATGTCTGTGTTTAACATTTAGCAACCAATCGGGCCTTCAATCTACCTAGTCCCATTAGAATTAAACTTCGAAACAAAGATCCATTTGTTACCAACATGATGTATTCTAGGTGGTGAAGAAACGAGTTCCCAATTCTTATTCTCGTGTGAGCCTTTCTAATTCCACAACCTTTCGCAACTCATGATCAGATAAAGTTTTTGTTACTGTCTTAGGAACTAAAAAACTGAGATGTGAAATAGGAAAATGAAGGTGATAACGAATCAAAAACGTTATAGTAACGGATAGATGTTTAATTATACAACTACGTTTACCTTTATGGAGGGTAATGGGCAATAACTTAAGATCGGAACAGATGATAGATGTAGGATTTGTAAACGGTAAGGTACGGATGGGGCCACAAGCGTTAATGGCTTAAATTGTTGAGTATAAACATGTAAAGAAGGAGGTGGCTCGTTATGAGAAGATAACAACTCAGGTGTAATAGACAAAGGTAAGTTTGATTCTAAAGAAATACCAACTAGTAGATATGGGACAAGTAAGCAAACGTGATCTCGATTGGAGTCAGGAGACGTCTTATGATCAAAGAAATAAATTGTGGACTCGTCAAAATTGACATTCGCACTCACAAAGTAACGTTGTAGAGAACAATTGTAGCACCAATACTCCTTTAGAGTTTGGAAATAACCAAGGAAAATACATTTAATGGAGATAGAGTCAAGATTGTCATGACCAAGACCAAAGTGATGAACTTAACAAACACACCTAAAAACCTTGAGAGGTAATGAACACTATGGAGAGGAGGAAAATAAAAAAGAGATTGGTAATGCACCATCCAAAATCGAGGATGGCATGCGATTGATGAGATAGCATGCTTAAGGACAGCATCACTCTAAAAACGTTTAGGAACAAACATATGATAAAGAAAAGCACGAATAACCCCTAACAAATTACGATTTTTACGTTCTGCAACTTCATTTTGTTGTGGAGTATAAGCACAAGACGTTTGAGGAAGAATGCCTTTAGAAGAGAGAGAGGGCGTAAAAGAAGCAGACATATATTCTTTGGCATTGTCAGACCGCAACATACGAATTTTCTGGTTAAATTGATTTTTGACCAAAGTACAAAAAACTTGAAAGATAGAAAGTAACTCATAACGATTTTTCATTAAGAACAACTAAGTCATACGAGAACAATCATTCACAAAAGTGAAAATATTGAAATTGACTAGTTGAAATATTGATTTGTCCATATACATCAGAATGAACTATCTCAAATAAACTAAATGCGTGACTAGCAGTTCTTAAAGGAAAAGACACACGATGATGTTTGCTAAATTAACACGCTTCACATTCTAGAGAGGACACATTACGAGGACTCAGGACTTGACATTGTAAAGTGGAAAGAAAAGGATGACAAAGACGATAATACCACTTCATGGATGAAACAGATGACGGGAAAGCTTGAGGAAAAGGGACTAGTGAAAGATCAAGGTAATACAAGCCACCAACTTTATGCCCCATACCAATCATCTTCTTCGTCTTGAGATCTTGAAAAACACATAAGAATAAAATGTTACAGAACATTGAAGAGTAGTGGTAATTTTACTGATAAACAATAAACTAAAGGTAAAACCAAGAACATCAAGGATGGTTGACAGAACAAATTTAGGACTAAGATGGGCACTAATCAAACCTGCAACACTAGTTTGGGAGCCGTTAGCAAGAGTGACATATTTGGAAGAAATAATATGATGATAATCAAGAAGAGAAGTAAACAAACCAATCACGTGTTCAGTAGCTCTGAAATCGATAATCTATATGTTGTGAGATGATGATAACAGACAGTGAGAAGATACAGTACTTGACTATGTAAGAGTGGCCATAGAAGTGGAAGTGACCGCCTGTTTATAAGCTAAGAACTCGACATACTCATCCCGTGGTACAAATAAAAAATCAGATTTCAATGTTGAATTAGAGTTAGCCACTGATCCAGAGATAAGGTTATGGGCCTCATTAGACGAGACCTGATTTGCGGATCCAGATGGTTTGCCATGTAAGTCCCAACAATAATTAACGGAGTGACTTAGACGACCACAACGAGTACATTTTCGAGGTTCAAAATTTCTTGAATGACTACCGCCTCTAGTGTCTCATCTACCCTGAGAACTAAAGGCACGTCCACTTCGACCGCCATATCCACCCCTGAATGAGCCACCCTGAGCAATAAAAACAAAACAATTTTCACTAGGTGTACTATCCGATAGAGTAGAGCGCTAAATACGAGAAAATGTCTGCAAGATTGAGAAGTTCTTTTCCACCTGATAATACCTGCGCTTAAACTGCCTCAAACTTCGGCGAAAGATTAATAAGGAATTTAACAACATTGATGTCTTCCCGCTATTTTTCCATAACTTTCAAATCAAGAGAGAGGTTGATGTACATTCCTCTCGTGACACATAGACAAAAGCTTATTATAATATTCAATGAGGCTGAAGGAGCCCTTCTTACGTCCAAAGTAATGTTTACACGTCTTATAGATTTGAGTAACGTTTTCGGTTCCAAAATGTATACATTGGAGATGCTCCCAAATTTGTTTAGCTGTAGACATAGAGAGATGAATACCTAATATGATGCTCAATGCTACTGATCATGAGTCTTATGATTGCATTATCCTCTTGATTTCGTCGATCATTGAGAGTAAAATCAAACTTTACAAAATCACATTCCGGGGTCTTGACAGATGGCTTGTCTAAAATCAAGTGGTTAAATAAATCCTTAGCCCACAAGTAGACCTTGACACACCTAGCCCAATAAGACCAATTTAATGGAACATCTCCATCTTGGATGACATGATACTATCCACACAAACTAAAAAAATCATAAAATGGATCACAAACCAAGCCCAATAATAAAATCAACAATAATTAAAGGAGCCCACAACAAACCAAGAGTTCAAAGCTAATCAACAGACCCACTCTCCTATCAAATAACTACGGCCCAAAAAAATTGATGAACGCAATCCATCTCTCAAAGAAAACAAGTCTAGCCCAGAGGAATTGTTTTAAAACCTCAGCCCAAAAAATATTCTGTCCACTTCTTGACTGGCCGGCGATGCACTGCGTAATACCATCAGACTCTAAAAACTCTGATCGCTGCCAATAACTTCTCAACCACAGAAAAGCTATAGATTGCAATCGTTATCAACACACTGCAATCCTTCACTGCCAATGACTTCTCGACAACGGAATCAAAAACCTAAACTACATTTGATACCAACACACAATCCCAGCACCAGATATCACAATCTGTCGACGAAACACCGGCGAACCACACAACCCAAAAAAAATAAAAAAAATCGAAACCCACCATTGATTTACCGACAGTCATAAAAAAGATATCAGAGAAAGCAAAAAAATGGAGCAGGCTTGTGAAGAAGAAGAAGAGGCGGAAGAGACTATGAAACCGAACCATGCTCAGATAACATGTTGAGAAATAAATTTAAGTTCAACGTTCTTGGAGAGGAGAAGATTAAATTCTTTCTCTCATTCACTTTCATTATATAGAAATCAAGAATAGTACTTGTATGGAAATAGATACAATTATGGAAATAAAGTAAACCCAATTATACTCTCCCCTAATCTATGTTATTCTAATATACTTAACACATGGAAACATACATCTAAAGACACACACTGTGCGCCATATTTGTCATCCCAATACATTGTACTGATCCGATACAATTGCTGAATGCTCAGTGTTCACGAAATAATTCTTTCGATTTAAAATTACCGCAAGTGTACGGATCGTGACAAGTAATAAAGTGGATTTTTAAAATTTCGAATATTGTCCCACAAAGATTGAGTAGTTCAATTCTATATAATCTAGCCTTAACCGAATCTAATTGAGTGAAAATATGGTACAATGCAAAAAGTCCTAATTTCAATTAAAAACCCTAATTTCTCAATTAGGAACCCTAATCTCGAAATTTCTCTAATTAAACGACTCAAACACTCAAGTAAATGAAATTATGCGAATTCAAAAGCTAATTTATGGAAATGAATCAAAATAAAGTCACTAGGATCACGAATCCCTAATTGAAGTTATAAAAACCCTAATTTCATAAAATCAATGACCCGGTGGAAATTTGCCAATTCAATGTTCCTAAATCTATCCAACATATTCTCTCGATATATATTAGACCTATTCTTCCACACCACCAGCCTATATCTCTATGGATGATGCAAATATACAAGAATGCATGTGGTTTTGTGAACAATTAGAGAATTGCATAAAGCATAGGGGTATATCTCTATCCCCTATCGGACCCTATGTTGATTTACACCTTATCAAACCTATTCCACTTCTCTCGAATGTAAGAAATAAGTCATCAATACTCACACAATCATTGGCCACTAATTGCGGAAGAAGTCAATGCATATAAACAAATCAAATTGTCCAAACGAGTCTTTATATTAAAATCATGAAATATGGAATTAAAATAACAAACAATGATTCATCGATCACCTAGTGAATTGAAAACCTAGCCTAGAATATTCATAATTACACAAAAAACGAAATTAATAAATTGAAAGAATAGCACCCATATGAAAATTTCTTGAAATCTTGAATAAAGCCTTGAAAACCCGCTTCAATTCTTGTGGAATCGGCTTCAAGATTGTGTTTCTTGCCTTCAAAATTGTAATCTTCTTCTTCCTGGATGTTCTACCCTATTTCTGATGAATTTTGGCTTTTATATCTTGTCCTCACGGAGTCCCGAAAGAGTTTCAATCAAAAACGCAAGTTTAGAATTTTTTTTGTTTTTTATAGTCATGCGGCCGCATGGTGTTAAACCATGCGACCGCATGGTTCAAGTGAAATGACCCATGGAATCCCTGCAACCTTCTGTGCGGCCACAAGGTTGTAACTTTCAACTTTACTGTTTTGGTTTTTGAACTTCGTTTTCTCTTTTCTAGATTTCTTTTCTTTCTTTCCTTTGTTCCATCATCAAATGTTGACTCCTAATTGACGTTTGGGTCAATCAATTCCTTGATCACTTGCTCGGCTCATCTTTTGATTAATTGCAATTTAATCCTTCATCTTTCACTTTTCTTCAATTTAGTCCATTATTACTTCTTTCTTCCTCCGATCGTCTTGTAACATCCTCAAGCTCATACTTGGCATATTTTCATTCTCGTTCTGCACTTTAGCTCAACTTTTCAATATTTGTACATTTGGTCCTCGAACTATTGCTTTGTTTCGTTTTTGTCCTTTTTCGGCTCTTTTCTTCTGAATTCCATCTTTTCCATAGAAACACCTACATTATATGAATTTAACGAGATTAAGTCACAATTCAACTACTTTGTCCATGTTTAAGTCATGTTTGTGAGCTAAATAAGTATGTAAAAACATATCACTCAGCACCTATAACAAAGATAGAGACCAACAGATATATAAGGCAAAATTTGAGATAGATATAATAGTATAAATGTTTTCGGACGAAGATATGACTTACTGGGCAAAGGTCATGACTTATTTCATCCAGTGTTTTCTTAGGCTTTTGGTGGACAACGTGGATTGATACAATTTCTTTATTAAGGTAATTCTTTAATCAAATTATTTTCCTAAAAAGAAAGTATAACAAACAAAGATTGAAAGAAAATCAAGGCAGGATAAAGTAAGCGAAAAACTGTTTACCAGAAATCCAATGGCTTGTCTAATATGCTTTAGCTCGTCCCAAGCTGAACCTGCATACTGCAATATTTTGAATTATTTTCATTTAGTAAAATTTGTCAAATCCAAAACTTATTTAATATAACACTGCAAGTACCACATCAGTTGCATTGTAACACCAATGCTCCTATTCAGCCAATCCACACTTAACATATTCATCATTACTAAATGAAGAGCATTCTCGTCTTAAAATAAGGCTGCATATACAAACAATTTACACTAGATTATAAGAAAACAAATTTATATGCAGTAAGAATAAAGGTGAGTGACGTCAAAGTAAAAGGAAAAATAAACTCCACCTGTTAAACAATTGAACATTGATGAAAGAAAATATCTGTGTGAACACCTTCCGGACTAAAAATGGGGGTACCTGACAAAAATACAAAAAAATAAAAAATGTAAGATTAGTCAATACCGATAATCTTTACTCTAGACAAATTAGGTGTCTAATCAAGTAGATGAAAATACACGATCAACCTCAAAGACAAATTAAAGTCGGACAAATTTGTCACTGTTTTCCCTAAATAAGTTTGCCAAGTCAGATTTGAGCTTGGGAAAAAAAATCTACCGCTACAAGCAAAGCAGTTCATCTTTAGCTGGGAGAAAGTTTAGATTATATTAGAAGAATTACGAACATGATTTGCTTTCAAAGTGTTCAAGAAATTCCCAAGGCTCTTCACAATTCCTTGCCAGTGAGCAATCAAGGCTTGCTGGGATGCCGTGTTTGCAATAGAACGTGATGGTCCTTTAACTAAGCTTGCTCTAGAAGTTCTTGAAGATTGGATGGAAGAATTCCAATTCCATATTATATATTTCTTACAAAGGAAAAACTGTAAATATATAATACAAGGAGGAGGAATAAAAAAAGAAAATAATCTCCTATCTAAGGAAAGAAGAAATTATTTCCAAACTAATTTTCAATTTTACCGAATAAAAATAGAAACAATCTTTCTATAATAATTCTATAAAATTACGGGATTTTTACACTCCCCCTCAAGTTGGATCATAGATATTGACCATATCCAACTTGCAGATGAAATCATCAAAATTTTGTCTGTGTAGCCCTTTGGTGAATATATCTGCTGTTTGTTCTTTGGTGGCGATATAGGTCATGCAAATAGTTTCGTCTTCAACTTTTTCCTTTATGAAGTGTCTGTCCACCTCTATATGTTTAGTTCGGTCATGTTGTACTGGATTGAGTGAAATATTGATGGCTGCTTTGTTATCGTAATAGAGTTTAATTGGGAAATTCGTTGTAACTCGTAGTTCTTTCAAGAGTTTTTTTTTTAACCACAGTCCTTCACATATCCCTTGAGCTACTGCTCTGAACTCTGCTTTAGCACTGCTCCTTGCTACTACATTCTATTTCTTACTTTGCCAGGTTACTAAGTTTCCCCATATGAATGTACAATAACCAGTAGTAGATCTCCTGTCTTCTATTGCTCCAGCCTAATAAGCATCAGTGAATATTTCTATGCCCCTTTTTTCTTGTTTCTTGAACCATAGTCCTTTTCCAGGTGAGCCTTTGAGATACCTCAAAATTCTCTATACTGCTTCTAGATGAGTCTCCCTTGGAGAATGCATATGTTGACTTACCACACTCACGGCGAATGCAATGTCAGGTCTAGTATGTGATAAGTAGATTAATTTTCCAACTAGTCGCTGATATCTGTCCTTTTCTATTGGTTCACCCATGTCAGTTTTCCTACTAGTATCAATGGGAATGTCACTTGGTTTACACCCAAGCATGCCTGTTTCAGTTAACAGGTCCAAAATATATTTTCGTTGTGAAACACTAATACCCTTCTTTGATCTGGCTACCTCCATTCCAAGGAAATATCGCATTTGTCCAAGATTCTTTACTTCAAATTCGGTGGCTAGGCCCTTTTTTAGCCTCTTAATCTCGACTATATTATCCCCAGTAAGCACTATGTCATCAACATATACAATCAAAATGGTCTTTGTCCCGTCTTCAAATATTTTGGAGAACATAGTGTGATCTGATTGCCCCTATCGATATCCCTGCCTTTTTAATACATTTGAAAATTTATCAAACCACGCTCTTGGTGATTGTTTGAGTCCGTACAAAGACTTTTTTAGTTTACATACTTTGTTCTCTTCTCCTTTCTTGTCGAAACCAGGTGGTAATGTCATGTAGAATTCTTCTTCCAATTCTCCATTCAAAAATGCATTTTTGATGTCAAGTTATTGTAGTGGCCAATCTAAGTTTGCTGCTAGTGATAAGAGGACCCGAATTGTATTCAATTTGGCTACAGATGCGAATGTTTCTGTGTAGTCTATACCATAGGCTTGAGTATATCCCTTTGCAACCAGACGAGCTTTGTACCGTTCTATAGTCCCATCTGCTTTATATTTCACATTAAACACCCATTTACAACCAACTAGTCTCTTACTTTGTGGTAGCTCCACTACATCCGAAGTTCCATTTTTTTCCAGTGCTCTTATTTCTTCCATCACTGCTTTCTTCCATTTAGTAATTTTCAATGCTTTCTGAATATTTCTGGGAATCTCTGTATTATCAAGGTTAGAAACAAAAGTTCGAAATTGTGGAGATGAAGTTTTGTAGGCTATGAATTTTGAGATGGGATGAAGAGTGCATGACCGTTTTTGTTTTCTTAGAGCAATAGGTAAATCACAATCAGATGATTTTGGAGAAATTTCATGAGGATCTGGATCTATCACCGGTTCATACTCTTTTGGTGCTTCGAGTGTGAGGTCGTCTTCCTTATACTTTGATTTTGGCTTTCTTGAATAAACTATCATTTCTTTGTCAAGACGTTCCTTCTGATCTCCCCCTGAGTTCAAGTTGCTTTCTATAGATGGCATATTAGAACAAGTAGATGGTTCAAGATTTTGTATTGATTCATATTTAGATGGGTTAAGGGAGATTTCAAAAAAAACGATCTTCGACTATGTTCTCCTCTTGAGGAGAGGTTTTTTGAAAGAAAGGTTTTGTCTCAAAGAAAGTGACATCAAGGCTAACAATTACTCTTTTTGTTGTTGGATCATAGCATTTATATCCCTTTTGTGTTGGTGAATATCCAATGAATACACATTTGAGGGCACGTGTTTCGAGCTTAGTTCGATGATGGAAATGGATGTGAACAAAGGCCGTGCAGCCAAACACTTTAAGGGGTAACTTTAAGCTGATGCGAGAGTAAGGGAAAAATTTTCGGAATTTTTGAAGAGGGGTCTCAAATTTGAGAATGTGACTAGGCATTCTGTTTATAAGGTAGGTTGCTGTGAGAATGGCATCACCCCAGAAGGTGGTATGCATATTAGAAGTAAACAACAGTGATCGAGCCACCTCAAGGATGTGTCTATTTTTTCGTTCAGCAACTCCATTTTGTTGTGGGGGTATCAACGCATGAACTTTGGTGAATTATCCCATTGTCTAAAAGGTAATTGTTCAGATTATGATTGAAATATTCCGTGCCATTATCTGTGCGTAGAATTTGAATTTTTGTCTGAAATTGAGTTTGGACCATTGAATGAAAATTTATGAATACAGATTGGACATCACTTTTTTCTTTCAGCATATAAACCTAATAGATTCGAGTATGGTCATCAATGAATGTAATGAACCATTTAGTGTGGATGCGATTGGGGGTTCGTAAAGGTCCCCAAAGGTCACTGTGAATTAATGCGAATGGTTTAGATGGTTTGTATGTGGATTTTGGGAATGGTGAACGGTGATGTTTTGCGAGTTCACAAGTTTCACAACTAAAATCAATAGACATTTTATTCGAAAATATTGAAGGTAATACATGTCTCATATATTGAAGGTTGGGATGACCCAGTCTAAAATGCCATAACAGAATTTCATTATCCTTGGTAACAAATGCAGAATCACAACTAACAAATCGACATTGTTTACTTGCATCCGTTTCATCAAAGTAGTAAAGTCCCCCACACTCTTTAGCACTGCCAATCATCTTCCCCGATGATAGGTCCTGAAAATACAATGAGAAGAAACAAAGTTAGCGGAACAGTTTGAGGTTTTTGTTAATTTACTAATAGACAATAGATTACAGGATAAATTTGGGACGTGTAGGACATGATTTAGTGTTATTGAGTCAGAGAGTCAAATACTCCCTTTTTCCGGCAATTGAGGATAAAGAGTCATCTGCAATTTTAACTTTAAGGTTGTCTACACATGGTGAGTATGAAAGGAACAGGTGGTGGGAGTCCGTTATATGATCGGACGCACCATAGTCGATAATCCAAGGCACTTTAGAGAGTACCGTGGTGTTTAGGGATTTCGAAAAAATACCTTTGTGGGCTAGGGAACTTGACGAATTAGGTGACTGAAAATTTGAGAACATTTTATAGAGTTGTTCGAGTTGCTTTGGGTTGAATGCACTGTTTGACGTGGATTGTTGCGTGTCATTAATTGCAGCTTGATACCCGTGATTTCTAGTATTTTGTCTCAATTTCCAATCACTTGGTTTCCTGTACAAATCCCAACACGTATCTTCTTTATGTCTGGTTTTTCAACAGTGGTCACACCATGTACGACTCTTTTGATGTTTTGGGCTTGGTCCAATTTTTGCCGGTCCTCTAAACATTTGGGCCAATCCGTCAAACCCAACAAATTTGGGCCCATTAAAAAACGATTTTTTAATATTTGCAGCCAAACTATCCGGCCCACTATCCAGTGACCCAGTATGCCCAGTAGACTGTAAAGATAGGGCTGATCCATCCAACCCAGTGAGTCCACCTTCCTTCTTCATCATAATCAGCTGGCGACTCTCTTCTCGCCTCACTTCAGCGAACACATCACGGGTGGTGGGAAGCGGTCGGCAACCAAGAATCCGACCTCTAACATCATCCAATTCCTTGTTCAATCCGGCCAAAAATTCATACACTCGCTCATTCTCCAGCCGTTTCTTATACTTGATACAATCACTGGCGCAGTCCTATTCATCTTCAACACTCTGGTCCAATTCTTGCCATAAAGCTGTCACCCCTTACTTCGATTGCCACAACTTGGTTTTAATCTCAAAGATTTGTGAGAAATTTTCGGCGTCGGAGTACATCTCCTTGACTGCTTCCCAAATGTCTTTTGCGGTGGGCATGAAGAGATAAATTTTTCCAATTTCAGGCCTCATCAAGTTCACGAGCTATGCCATTACCATGGAGTTTTTGGATTTCCACCTTTTCTGAAGATTCACGTCGGCGATGGGATGCTTCGTTTCTCCGGTAAGATAACCTGACTTTCCTTTCCTATCAATCACCAATTTAATGGACTGAGCCCACTCCCTATATTTTTTCCCGTTGAGTTTCTCCACCGTTAATTGGAAGGACGAATTATCAATTCCAATTGGACCCATGGTGAGAGTAATTTCAGTTTCACCTGTGGGAGACTCGGATGTTGCCGAGTCCCTGCTCTCTCCAGTTTTGTCCGCCATTGATGGCTGGTTTTACTGTGACTCAGGCTCTGATACAATGAAGATTGGATGGAAGAATTCCAATTCTATATTATATATTTCTTACAATGGAAAACTGTAAATATATAATACAAGGAGGATGAATAAAAAAAGAAAATAATCTCCTATCTAAGGAAAGAAGAAATTATTTCCTAACTAATTTACAATTTTACCAAATAAAGATAGAAACAATCTTTCTATAATAATTCTATAAAATTACGAGATTTTTACAGTTCTAGGTGCCTATTAACAGATCCAGACAAAGAAATACGGATTATCAGTAAACAGAACATATTTGATTTCTTTAGAACAAAATGGAAACTGATGAGTTTACACAACTAATTTGAATACCTGAATACATAATCCAAGCAACGGTGAAATCTCCTTCTTTAAATTATCCCGAATCATTCCATAAATTTTCTCCACATATGCAATAAGTTGCTGCTTGAAAAGCAAAGCAGGATATTTGGCTTCTACTTGGCGTAAGGTCTTGAATCCACTAGGCAAACCATTCACAAAGGAGATATTTACTCCATGAGGGCTTCCTCGAAAGCTCTAAAATAAATGTCTGATGTAGATGAAAAATAAAACTTTCTTGACAGAGAATACTTTCATATGAACTATAAACTTTTGCCTGTCGTTCAAGAGGAAGATTTTATTTTTATTTTTATTTTTAGTTTTTTTTTTTTTACATGTGACATCTTTCCAAATAGAGCAGCTGAGGATGATCGGAGACGTAGAAGAGCCATTTCACTGTGACCACTTGCTTTCAGTGTACGTTGGAGTGGCAGTAATAGGGTTGAAGCAGTTGACAACCAATAAGCCAATACATCGTTGTTATCGTGGTGGTTCTGTGAATGGTAAAGTTCAAAATCTTTTAGACTTCCAATAGATGAGAATAAACAAGAAGAAAGTGGGAACAATGGGTTCTATATTTCAAACCTCAATACCTTGACCTATAGCCTGGATTATTCGGTTAAAGATACTAGTTCTCTCAACTTCAAAAGACCTCCATTGTAGAAGGCATTTTAAAATGATACAGGCTGCAATTGGCATGTTTCCTGCAAAGCCCAAGTGCTATCCAATACAACGAATGAGCAACTCCTGATTCTCCTATTGTTTCTCATTAAGTGACTTCTGTGGCTGTCATCCACTTCAGAAAATGAATGGCTATGCAAATCCTAATAAAATTGAGGCACATGGAAAACCAAGGTGAGGGTTAAACAAGTATACTTTGGCAATAGAAGCAGTATATTAAAAACAGGATCCGAAAAACATTCAAGATAACATAAAACTGCAGATTACAACATCAATCCTAAACCACAACATCAAGGTTTAGATCTTTCAATTGTAGGCTTAGACCACGCCCCTTTCACCATCACAGAGGCACCGAGACTCAAACACAAGCCCTCACAACCCAACACATCAAGGTTGCTTCACTGGAAATCAAAACAAGGACTGCCTACCTTCAAACGATTACTCACACAAAGGAGAATCACACAAGAACACAATTATCACAAAGATAATCAACCAGAAATCTCACAAAGAGAAGAAGGAAGAGTCACAAAGACGAAGAACACGAAGGTTCCAGAAGGCAGAGAGAAAAACAGAGAACAGAAATGACGATCCAAGTGCCAAACAGGGGCTAAGGATATTATTTATAGGTAATATCATCAACCGTTGATCAGCGGGTCAATCCAACGGTCCAAGAGCGACTAAGATGTGTGGGCTGGGTATTGGGCTCGGTTAAGTGGGCCTTCTAGGTAACTAATTAATGGACCAAGTATTGAATCCATATTTTTGGGTCTTTTCATCATTGCCTAATTGTTGGACTAGATCAAATGGCATCACAGCCCAACACAGTAACTTAAGGAGAGTTATTACCAAATGCATCTTAGCATCCCCAAAAATATGACCACTCTCACTCCTCTGCCATTTGAAAACCCATAAACTTTTGTAAGACACCACCATTTTATATTCCTGCTATGACACAGAAAGTAGTCTTGGAAATACCTGGATGATTGATCTAGAGCTTCCAGAAATGAATTTATTTGGTGCCATCGACACAACTTGTTGACGAAGAATTTTATTCTCCAACTCCCAATTATTTAGCTTCTCTTCTAGCCTGATTAAGATGCGAAAATTTAATTATCAGATCAAATAAACAAACAACTGTATCAAAATAATAGTCATCCTAGAAAAATTGACCTAACCTGTTTTCTGAAGTGCAATGAAGATGTGGTGCTATCTTTCTATATAAAACATAAATGCAGCTGTCGTAAACAAGGTAGTAATGCCAACGTTGTACAATTTGATCAGGATTTCTGGAAGTCGTGAGCAAATTTATTCCAACGTGATGATGTTTTTCAATTAAATGGAGTTATATTGCAGACTGAGCATTACTTACAAGCATTTTCCACGTGATGGCTAGTTCAACCTAAACTCAAGATTTTGTGACACTAACGATCAACTTGAGTACAAGAGTAAGAACAGAATTCCCTCAAACCAATCCTTATCCCCATCTTCTCCCAAGTGCTGCAACGTATACAAAGAAATCATCACAGTAGAGAGGACCATGGTTATAGTGTTTGGAATAGTGGGCGATATGCATAGGAAATGATGAGCATGATTCTGAGAGAGTAAATGTGTCCCATAACGTTGAGGCATTCTGGTTGGTTCAGGGCAGATGACAATTTGGTGGTTTAAGTGGCCCACACTTCGACAGAGATGTCAATTTCAGATTGGATGAAAAGAGTAGTAGAGTGCAAAGGATACAGGCAAACAACAATTAGAGGGGTGGGTATTAGACGTGATTTAAGGTTTCTTTCCTTGTATAATTTAGTTTCCTTTTATACAGCCAGGTATTCCTTGTACATATTTGTAAACCTCTATATATATATATGAAAGTTCCTTGTATAATTTAATTTCCTTTTATACAGCTAGGTTTTCCTTGTACATATTTGTAAACCTCTATATATATATATGAAAGTAGATAGAACGAAAATTCATTCGACAAATTGGCATTGTATCAGAGCCCTAAGTTACTTACTCGTGCGTGAAATCTTGAGTGATTGGCTCCTGGTTCATAGAAATCGGCGATCGTGTCTTAGTCGCCATCTTGGTTTTTTGAATTCCTCACGTATTTTGTATCAAGCTCCTATTCTGTGTTCTCGGTCAGAGGTACTACAACCTCGCTCCTCAAGATCTCGGTTGTCTTCTCGCATCGCAGCTTTGGTTCGTGCAATCCAGTGGTGTTGGTCACAGTTTCCTTCTCAGTTCGCCGGTTGATTCTTGGTCACAGCAGGGTTCCGACGTCTCCTTGTTGGGTTGGTGGAAGTTTCGGTGTTGGGTCGGTGATTTTACACCTCCGATTGAAGACTTCAACCTCAGGTTAAACTTGTTTCTTCTCTTAGATTCTGTTGGATCGTGGGTACTGATGATTATGTAGTGTTGTTAGGCTATTATTTTGGGCTTCAATTAATTGAATAGTGCTGAGTAGTGATGTTTGGGATATTGGGCTTAACTAATTATTAGTTGGGCTATTAATTAGATATTATTTGGGCCTATTATTGTGGGCTTTGTTCCTGGCGTCGTCTGTGGAATTGGAGGTACTCTGGTTCTCGTTTGCTTGTTGGGCTGAGGTGTGTTAATTTTGGTTTGGGTCATTGTTTAAGTGATTAATAGTTAGGCTGAGTTGTGAGACTGGACATACTTTATTTGGTTGAATTGGAATTATACAGTGCCTTGTCATGTCGATTGAGAAGAATGAGTCCGTTTGCATTCGCTTTAATGGAAATAATTACTCTTCATGGGCATTTCATTTTCAGTTATTGGTTGAAGGCAAGGGTGATCTTTGGGGACATATTGATGGAAGTCTCCCGGCCCCTTATCAAGAGAAGGATAAGGAGAAATATCCTGCGTGGAAAACCAAGGATTCTCAGATTATGTCGTGGATCATCGGATCAGTTGATGCGCAGATTGTACTTAATCTCGGACCTTATAAGTCAGCACGTGATATGTGGGAATTCTTGAAGAAAGTTTACACTCAAAGCAACAACGCTCGGAGACTTTAGTTGGAGTTTTAATTAGCAAATTTTTCTCAGGACTCACGCTCTATAGAAGAATACAATTCTGGTTTTTCTAATCTTTGGACTTAATACACGGATATCATTTATGCTTCAATTCCACCTGACGGTTTGAAAGCAGTACAAATAGTACATGACGTTATTAAGAGGGATAAATTTCTCATGAAATTGCGGAATGAATTTGAATCCATCCGATCCAACCTCATGAATCGTGAAACTCCTCCAACATTGGATGATTGTTTGGGAGAGTTATTGAGAGAGGAGCAACGACTTATCACTATACATCTTTGGAGCAACAACAAAATCAAGTAACACCAGTTCCTGTTGTATATGTTGCTCAAGGGAAATTCAAAACTCAGGATATGTCTGGTGTCCAGTGTTACAGTTGTAAGGGGTTTGGACACATGACTCTTCAGTGTCCTCGAAAAATGTGCAGTTATTGTAAGAAGCCTGGACATGTCATTAAGGAGTGTCCCACTCGTCTTCCACGCAAGTCTAGAGCAGGTCACGTTGCTGCTGCCACTGCCTCCGGTTCTGCTCCGCCAGTTGCTTCCACTCAAGTTCCAGCCTCTTTCAATCCTACTCAAAACTCTATCGCCAAGGAGTTGATTCAACAAATGGTTATTTCTGCTTTGTTTGCCTTAGGCGTCTCAGGTAATATCCTAACTGCTTCTTCTTCTTGGTTATTAGATTCTGGTGCTTGTAACCATATGACTCATAATCCATTGTTGCTTAGTAATCTTAGACCATACACTGGACCTCTTCATATACATACTGCTGATGGTAACACCTTACCTATCTCAGCCGTGGGTGATGTATTATTAGATTTACCTAATAGCTTAGTCTCTCCTAATTTATCTACTAATCGTATATCTATTGGTCAACTTGTTGATAACAATTGCATCGTATCTTTTTCTTCTTCTGGTTGTCTTTTGCAGGATCAGGTGTCCGGAAAGACAATCATGAGGGGGCCTAAGGAGGGACGTCTATTTCCTATTTCTCCAAAGCATGTTTCGCTATTTCCTATTGTTTGTAATTCTGCTACTATTGATATGTTTGATTGGCATAAGAAATTGGGACATCCTAATTCTAATGTTTTACATTCATTGTTGAACTCTAGTTTACTTGGTAATAAAAAAGATTTTGCTTCAGTTTCACCTATATCTTTTGATTGTGTGTCATGTACACTTGCTAAGAGTAAAGTCTTACCATTCCCTTCTCATGGTTTTCGTGCTTCGCATCTTTTTGATATTGTTCATAGTGATGTCTGGGGTATTACACCTTTTGTACCTCATGCTAACTTTAAATATTTTGTTACTTTTATTGATGACTATAGTCGTTTCACCTGGGTTTATTTTCTCCATGCAAAGAGTGAGGTTTTCTTTGTCTTTCAAAGTTACCTTGCGCTCATTAATAACCAATTTTCTCCTCAATCAAGATCTTACGTTCTAATTCAAGAAGGTAATATATGTCCACTGAGTTTCAATCTTTCTTACAAAGCAAAGTATTATCTCTCAACGATCTTGTACTTCTACCCCTCAACAAAATGGGGTTGCAAAATGCAAAAATCATCACCATTTGGACATGGTTAGAGCTCTTTTGATTGAGTCATCTATTCCTTCTCGATTTTGGTGTGAAGCTTTGTCCACCGCTGATAATCTTATAAATCGATTGCCTTCTCCCACCCTTGATAATGTTTCTCCATTTTATAAGCTTTTTGGTCATCATACTACATATTCTTCCCTTCGTCCTTTTGGGTGTGCTTGTTTTGTTCATTTTCTGCCACATGAAAGGACGAAACTGACACCTCAATCTGTCAAGTGTGCATTTCTAGGATATGGTGTGACTCAAAAAGGTTATGTCTGTTACGATCCTAAGACACATCGTATTAGAATTTCTCGTAATATTGTTTTCTTTGAAAAACAATCTTTCTTCATTTCAGGAATTGCTACTTCTCCCCCTATGTTCTCTGTCTTGCCTAAATTTCCTATAACTTTCTCTCAGTACAAGGGTCTAGTTTACACTCGTCGATCGTCAATGCTCCAGAGCCTCCTTCTCGATCTTCTGTCTCCCTATGCCCCTCGATCCACCACCTATGACATCCGATCCTCCACCAGATGATCATCAATCTTCTATCCCTCTTCGTCGCACTCTTCGTGTCTCTCTAACCTCAGATAGGTATGGTTTCTCTTCTTATAGCTCTATGTCGGCTACTCTTGATTCAATTTCTATTCCTACCTTATGTAGACAGGCAATGGAACAAGAGTGTTGGCAATAGGCAATGAATGCAGAACTTGAGGCTCTTGAAGCCAACCAAACTTGGGATGTTGTGCCATGTCCTTCAACTGTGAAACCCATTGGGAGTAAATGAGTATATTCTATAAAATTTCGTTTCGATGGTTCTCTTGTGCGCTATAAGGCTAGATTGTGTGCCTTGGGAAATCGTCAGGAGTATGAAATCGACTATGATGAGACATTTGCTTCCGTGGCCAAAATGACCACTGTTCGCCTCTTGTTATCGCTTGCCGCTTCCCAATCTTGGTCTTTATATCAGATGGATGTCAAGAACACATTTTTACGTGGCGACCTCAAGGAAGATATTTATATGAAACTTCTATCTGGTATGCCTATTCCCTCGACTAACTCTATTTGTAAGCTAAAATGCTCTTTGTATGGTTTTAAGCAGGCACCTCAAGTATGGTTTGACAAGTTTCGCCTTGTCAGAGTCAGTATGACGCATCTCTATTCTTTCAACAGAGTACTGTCGGCATCGTTTTTCTTTTGGTATATGTGGATGATATTATTATCTCTGGATTTGATCACTCTCTTATTCAAAAGTTTCAGCAGCATCTTCATTCAATTTTTCATATGAAAGATCTTGGACACCTCACTTACTTTCTTGGCTTGGATGTTCATACTACATCACATGGCATCTTCTTAAATCAACATAAGTATATCCAAGAATTGATTAAGTTGGCTGATTTATCTGAAATCTTCTCAGTTGATACTACGTTGGAACTTAATGTTAAATATCGAAAGGACGAAAGCAATATTCTTCCTGACCCTACTCTGTATAGGAAGTTGATTGGTAGTCTCATTTACCTCACTATCACCCGTCCGGATATCTCTTTCACGGTTCACACTGTTAGTAAATGTATGGATGTCCATCGTCATCTTCACTTGGTAGCTGTCTGTCGTATTATTCGCTATCTTATTGGGACTCCTCATCGTGGTTTGTTCTTTCCTTGGGAAACGATTCTCGAGCTCAATGCTTATAGTGATGCTGACTGGGTTGGATGTCCTGATTCTCGTCGATCTATTACTGGATGGTGTATTTTTTTTGGTAGTGCTCTTATTTCTTGGAAGTGTAAGAAACAAAATTGTGTTTCTAAGTCCTCTACTGAAGCTGAGTACCGAGCTATGTCTGCTGTATATGACTCAACTCCGTCATAATTTTCTTGTCAACAAATTGATGCTTGTGGATTCACCAGCATCAATTTGAGGGAGATATTATACGTGATTTAAGGTTGATTTAAGGTTTCTTTCCTTGTATAATTTAGTTTCTTTTTATATAGCTAGGTTTTTCTTGTACATATTTGTAAACCTCTATATATATATGAAAGTAGACAGAACGAAAATTCATTCGGCATATTAGCAGTGGGTGCTGGGTAAAATGGTTTGAAAGGAGGCAGATGCAAATGTGGAAGTGAGTGTAGCAGGGGATAATAGCGAGTGTGAGTGAAGCAGGAAGGTGGTTGCAGTGATGGATGCTTGATATCTTTCTGTTTATTCCTGCTTTAAGACTCACAGGAGAATATTTTCATGACGTGTACAAGGACTAGAGTAAAAGAAATAAAATTGGAGATTAAAAAGAGACAAATGGAAGATTCCAAATGTGAATAAAGATATTTTTTTTCCTTTTTTGCCTATTTCCAAATGCCAAATGCCTTTGGTGGAGACTATTATCTGCTGATGAGGGACCAATGATCCCGTGTCTGTTCCATCCATTTTGATGGATCCCTTACAGCGTGAAAGAGAAAGGCACGAAGATCATTGGTCCTGACGGGCAAGAAAATGAGCAACTTCGTAAGACCTCTGTGCATTGAGCATATAGAGAGCCTGTTCTTGGTTTATTCTGAGCATACTATCACCAGCTTTTGACTCAGATGCAAGAGTTTTCACCCATGGTCACTTAACGCAATTCTTTAAAATTACTGGTACTATGTCCTTTTTAAGATTTTGAATTTCAATACAATATTAAAGATTACTATTTGTCAGGAAATACTTAAATGGAAGAATAATTCAATTAGACATAAAGATTAATTCTACACATCATTTTGACTACCTATGCATAGATTCCTATAGTTGATGAAAACTTTTTTTTTGTTTCTTCTAACTTTACATGCCTCTCTTCACTACATTCCCGTGCTTCAAAGTATTTCTTTCTCAAATCGTTGGAGATTTTCCTTTCGTTTTGCAGAGAAGCCTGAACGGAAGTGAATAAAAAATTAAGCTGACAGTGTCTTATTTTACTGAGAAAGATACATAAACAAACTATTATATCAAGCAAAACTGGATTTACATCATGCATATTTTCAATGTTCTTTCATAACAGATTTTACTATTTACCAGGTAACACTGCATAGTTTTTATTCTACAGAAGTAATGCTTACATTATATCCTTGTTAACATAGATAATTAAGGAAATATATTTATGTAATTATAGCTGATTTATAGGGATTTTATATCATCCAATTTCCTTGCAAAGAAACGGGCTGTACATGTATATGTATGACAAAATAAGGAGAAAGACATAATGATTTTTTGAGAAAATTACAAACTCTCTCTCTCTCTCTCTCTCTCTCTGAAGTTTTCGTCTTCTTTGACATGGTATCAAAGCTTGGTGTTTAGCTGGCCTGGATTTTTTTCTTTCGTCTAGGATTTTCTTCTCCGATCGTCGGAAGCGTGACTGTGGCCTCCTTTCGGTGTGTTTCTACTTCGTGACTCTAGCCGGATTTTCTTCTCCGATCGTCGGCAGCGTGACTGTGGGTTCTTTTCGGCGTGTTTATCCTTCGTAACTCTGGGCGGTAATTCCTTCGCGTTTCTTTAGATTGGGTACTTGTTATCTGGGTGCATATTGTTTCATCCCTGATTAGTAATTTGGCTTGATTGGTTTGAATTTCTTAGATTCCTGTGAATTTTCGACCGACATTTTCACTGCTTCTGGTTGGGTTCATCAAGTTCACTGTCTTGGTCGACAATTTGTGTTGTTTTAGGGACGGCTTTTATATTATTCTCTCAGCACCTTGTTTGGTTTACTGTTGAGCACTTGGTTGGTCAAGGTTTATATATATTTAAGAGAGCCATTTTGTTCATCATGTCTTCAAATAATTTAGATTCTTTTCATATCCGATTTAATGGTAAAAATTACTCGGCATGGGAGTTTCAATTTCAATTATTTTTCAAAGGAAAAGAGGTGTGGGGTCATCTTGATGGAAGTAATCCTGCTCCTAAAGACATGGAGGCTTTGTCTAAGTGGGAAATCAAGGATGCTCGGGTTATGACTTGATCCTTGGTTCAGTTGAGCCTCACCTTGTTTTGAATCTGAGACTGTATAAAATTGCTGCTGATATGTGGAACTATCTTAGTAAAGTGTACAAACAGGATAACATGGCTCAAAGGTTTCAATTGGAATATGAGTTAGCTAATTATACACAGGAAAGTCTCTCAATTGAGGAATATTTTTTTGGTTTTCAAAATCTTTAGACTGAGTATTCAAACATTGTTTATGCTAATGTCCCCGTTGAGGCTCTATTTGCTGTTGAAACCATGCATGAGACTAGCAAGAGAGATCAATTCCTAATGAAACTATGTTCCGACTTAGAAGTTGTATGTTCTAATCTGATGGATCGTCATCCCATACCATCTTTGGATGATTGTTTAGGTAAACTCCTTCGTGAGAAACAACGTATTGTCACTCATGCTTCTATAGAACATGGGGATCCTATTAGTTCTCCTATTACTTTGGCATATACAGCACAAGGAAAGAATAAAGGTCGAGACATACGTGCTATTCAGTGCTATAGTTGTAAAGCTTTTGGTTATACTGCTCGAGATTGTCCTAAGAAGTATTGTAACTACTACAAGAAACAGGGTCATCAAATCTCCGTTTGTCCCATTCGCCCTAAAAGGAAGCATGGTGTTGCATATCATGCCTCCACTGGTGCCTATCGCTCTGCTACATTGCTTACTGCCTCCTCAGTTGTTCCTACTCCTGCTTCTGCTACCTTAGCGAACCCGACCACACTTACCCCTGAAATGGTACAACAAATGATCCATTTTACTTTTTCTGCCCTTAGCCTCTCAGGTACTCATACAGTTTCTTCTCCACCATGGTTCTTTGACTCTGGAGCTTCTAATCATATGACCAATACTGTTGGTCCTCTTTCCAATGTCAGAAATTATGATGGGAATCAAAAAATTCACACCGCTGATAGGCAGGGAACTGTTGGTGATCTTTCTTCTTCCTTAACTAATATTTTTGTGTCTCCTGATCTCTCTACAAATTTAATCTCTGTTCGTCAATTGATTGATAACAATTATGATGTCTGTTTTTCTTGCTCTAATTATGTTGTGTAGGATCTAGTGTCTGGGAAGATGATCGTAAAGGGGCCTAAAGTGGGACGACTCTTTCCTTTATATATTTCTCCATCCCCAATTTTACCGACTTCTCTTTTACTTTCTTTTGCATGTAATGCTTTTAATCCTGAAAATAAGTTGTGGCATAAATGTTCAGGCCACCCAAACTCAAATGTACTTCGTACTTTATTTAACTATGGTTTATTGGGCAATAAAACACATTCTTCCACTAATCTCTTTTTTGATTGTACAACATGCAAACTTGGTAGAAGTAAAATTCTACCTTTTCCTTCTAATGGATCTCGTGCCTCACAATGTTTTGATATTATTCTAGTGATGTTTGGGGAATTTTACCTATTATCTCTCATGCATATTATAAGTACTTTGTTACATTTATTGATGACTTTAGTTGCTTCACTTGGGTTTATTTCTTACGGGCTAAAGCAGAGGTGTTTTCGATCTTTAAGCATTTCCTTGCCTTTCTTGAGATTCAATTCTCTACCGGCATCAAGATCTTGCGATCTGATTCTGGAGGGGAATATATGTCCAATGCATTTCAAGATTTTCTTCAATAAAAAGGTATCATCTCTCAGCGTTCTTGCCCTATGACGCCATAGCAAAATAGTGCTGTTGAAAGAAAAAATCGCCATCTTCTTGATATGGTAAGAACCCTCTTACTGGAATCATCTGCCCCTCCTCAATTTTGGTGTAAAGCACTTTTTACTGTAGTTCATTTAATTAATCGTTTATCCTCTCCTACGTTAAATCAATTTTTTCCCTTTTTTAAGTTGTTTGGTCATTCACCTTCATATTCTTATTTTCATACATTTGGTTGTGTGTGTTTTATGCATGTCCCTGATCATGAGCGACATAAACTTACCGCTCAATCAATTAAATGTGCTTTTCTTGGTTAAGCTAACTCTCAAAAAGGTTATGTTTGTTATGACCCACATGCTCAACGTATTCGCATTTCTAGGAATGTGGTTTTTCTTGAATCTCAATATTTTTTTCCATCTCATGTTGTACTACAGTCTCCATCTCTCTCTTTTGCCTAGCTTTTTTGAATCTCCATCAGTTGTGGAAAGATTTAAACTTGGTCTTGTGTATGAACGCTGTCGTCATCGTGAGTCTAATCCAACTTCCTCTGTGCCCCCTCGAAATATTGACTCAGCGCCTGATCCCGCTACAGTTTCCACCACTCTTCATTGGATACTCGTCCCTCTCGAACCACAGGTACGTATGGTTTCTCCTCTTCTATCTCTCTTGTCACTACTTTATCTTCTATCTCCATTCCCTCTTGCTATAAATAAGCCATGGAACATGAGTGTTGGCAAAAAGCAATGCAAGCAAAACTTCAGGCGCTTAAAGAGAATCACACTTGGGACATTGTTCCTTGTCCCCCTACAGTCAAACCTATTGGGAGTGGATGGGTTTTTTCGGTCAGGCTTCGTTCTAATGGCTCTTTTGGTAGGAACAAAGCTCGTCTTCTAGCTCTGGGTAACAGGCACGAATATGGGGTTGACTATGAGGAATATTTGCTCCTATTGTGAAAATGACCACAGTTCGAACGATCCTAACTATATTGCTGCATCACAATCGTGGCAGCTACATTAAATGGATGTGAAAAATGCTTTTCTTCATAGCGATCTTCACGAGGAGATCTATATGAAGCTTCTCTCTGGCATGACTACTACTTCTCCTTATGATGTTTTTAAGCTACGTCGTTCTCAATCATGCATCAATATACTAGAACACAATTCAATAACCTCTTGGACATAACTCGTTCTCAATCTCTTTTGACTGCTTTCATATTTTGACTCTTCTAATTTTTGTTCATTATGAAATGAATGTGCAAGAGAACTTGGATGCGTCAGAAGGAATGTTTTCAAAAACTTTATACTAGACAACTAACTCAATTAGAAATATTTCATGCTTCCATCGAGAAGAATTCTAAATCATGACTCTACAATATATTTTTGCACCAATAAATATATTTACTAACAGATTTAATGCAATTTTTTGAGAAAAGTAAAGTGATGTAAAGAAAGAATAGATATCAGGACTACAATGAATATGCCTCTCTAAATATGAAACTTGTGGATCCCCTAGATAACAAAATAAGTGAGCAGAAAGAGCTGAAGCTTCAATCCGTATCCAGTAAGGGGTTTACAACTTGCACATTTAGCAAAGGGTATGGTACCAAATATTCCATCTCCAGTGCCTAGTCACGTCAATAGAGGTACCTATACCCATGCCAAACAACTACTCCAACCATTGCTGGAGAAGATAGATGGAAGATATGCAGATGCATAACAGGTGTTCGAATTTCATTGGAACGTGAAAACAGAAAAAGTGCATTTTATGCTCACATATCTCCCCTGAAAATCCCTCTGGAATGTTAAAAATAGAAAATATGGAGCAAATCACATTATAAAATTGAGTTCTAGGTTTTCCGACCCAAGTTCTAGTGTAGAAATCCCGTAATTATTTCTAGAATTATGGGATAATTTAAATAAACATATTTAAAGATTAGAAATATATTTCTTTCCATGTTTAGATAGTTACCTTTTTTCTATTCCTGTTTGTATATTATTTATTGGTGTATAAGTGTAAATAATATACGAATGAAATAAGATTTTCTCTAATTCTCTCCCAGTTTACATGGTATCAAAGATAGGTCATTTTTAACCTAGCCATCAACCACTAATGGTAGAAAACAACAACCAGTTGCCGACACCAGAGCCACAAATCAGCGAGGTAGAATCCCTCCCGTCAATGGGCTCCGGTGGACTAGACAGTTCCTCATTCCAATTCACCGTAGAGGAATTGGATGGAAAAAATTACCGAGAATGGGCACAATCAATTAAGCTCATTATTGATGGGAAAGGAAAACTCGGGTATCTTATCGGAGAGAAGCAACAACCTGCCTCAACTGATGCCGTTTCGCTGCAGAGATGGAGGTCTGAAAATTCGTTGGTGACTGCATGGTTAGTTAACTCCATGAAACCCGTAATCGGAAAAACATATTTATTTCTTCCTACGACGAAGGATGTATGGGAGGCAGTTCGAGATATGTACTCAGATATGGAGGATTCTTCCAAAATTTTCGAGATTAAGACCTAGTTATGGCGATGAGATAGAGACAGGGAAGTTACAGAATATTTTCTAGAGATGAGCTCCTTGTGGCAAGAACTCGATCAGAATACTGAAGAGAAATGGGACTGCCCCGCTGACACGGTACGATATAAGAAAAAATTGGACAACGAGAGGATCTATGAGTTCTTGGCTGGCCCGAATCGAGACTTGGATGATGTGAGAAGGAGGATTCTGAACCGACGACCACTGCAATCCCCAAGAAAGGTCTTCGTGGAGGTGTGCAAGGAAGAAAATCGCAGGAAGGTGATGTTAAACGGGGTTGGAGAGGAAGAAAGTGAATCTGCTTTAAGCTCCAAGGGTATTGGGCCTAATGGGTCATCCCAAGTGATGAAAAAGGTTGGACCTGTTCATGGGATTAATGGACCGGATATTAATTACTCAAAATGGAATGGGTCGAATGAAATGGGTCCATTAAATAAAAGAAATGGACCTGGAGCTAATGGGCCCGGTGGAAAGCAACGAGGACATCCATGGTGTGATCACTGTCGTAAGTCGGGATATAAAGAGGATACGTGTTGGGATCCGCATCGAAAACCAATTGACTGGAAGCCAAAGCAAAATAATAGGAATCGAGGGTACCACGTTTGTGCTGATCCGATTGAAGACAAACATAATCCTGCTTAGAGTGGTGCATTCAATCCTGAACAATTGGAACAACTGTACAAAATGTTCTCAAATTTTCAATCAACTAGTTCGTCAAGTTCTCTAGACCACAAAGATAATTGTTTCAGTGCGTTACACACAATCACTCACTCCAAAGCTCTCTGGATTATTGATTCGGGTGCGTCTGATCACATGACGAACTCTTATAATCTTTTTTCCACATACTCCACTTGTGTTGGTAACATCAAAGTTAAAATTGCAAACGTATCTTTTTCACCTGTAGCAGGAAAAGGGAGTATTCTTATCTCTGACCTTATAACCCTAGAGTCTGTCCTTTATGTTCCGAATTTATCATGCAACTTGCTGTCAATTAGTAAATTAACGAGACACTCCAATTGCTCAACTAAATTCTTCTCATATCATTGCATTTTTCAGGACCTATCATCAAGGAAGACGATTGACAGTGCTAAAGAATGTGAGGGGCTTTACTACTTTGAAGAGGTTAATATGAGTAAACGAAATCAAATTGCAACTTGTGATTCTGTTTCTACTTCTAAAAATAGCGAACCTATGTTATGGCATCTTAGAATGGATCATCCCAATTTTCAATATTTACGTCATATATTTCCTTCCTTGTTTCCTAATAAAAGGATATTTGATTTTCAATGTGAACTAGCAAAGCATCATTGTAATCCATTCCCACAATCTACGTACAAACAGTCGAAACCATTCACCTTAATTCACAATGATTTATGGGGTTCATCATGCATTCCAAGTCGAACTCACAAAAAATGGTTCGTGACATTTATCGACGATCATACTAGATTGTGTTAGGTTTATCAATTGAAAAAAAAGTTCGATATCTGAACTGTGTTCATCAACTTCCATATAATGATTCAAACTCAATACCAAACACAAATACAAATTTTACGTACTGATAATGGTACAAAATATTTTAGCACTACCTTGAAATAATTTCTCAAAAAACAAGGAATAATTAATCAAAGCTCTTATGTCAATACTCCCCCAACAAAATGGAATTGCTGAACAAAAGAACAAACACCTCCTAGAGGTAGCTCATGCCTTACTGTTCACAACAAATATGCCGAAATATTTTTAGGGGGATGCCATCTTAACCTCTGCATATCTTATAAATACAATGCCTAACCGAATTCTCTCCTTCAAATCACCTCTCCAAATGCTTCAAGAATCGTTTCCCTATTCTCGCCTTAATTCAAACTTACCTCCAAAATTATTCTGGTGTACTGCCTTTGTCCATATACACCCCCATCATCAGAGTAAACTCGATCCTTATGCACTTAAATGTGTCTTCATTGGATACTCGTCCACTCAAAAGGGCTACAAATGTTATGATCTATCCACAAAAAGGGTATTTGTTAGCATTCATGTTACATTATTCGAAGAAACTCCCTACTTCCAAAAATCCTCTCTTCAGGGGGAGAAGTTGAGTGAAGATCGACTCTTGGGCAAAGATCAAACTCTCACCCCTGCTAAACCTATCATAAACACGGAATCTACCAATCCTAACAGGCCATCTACAAAGGAAAACTTAAACTCAGGGGGAGATACAGGAAAGCAAGGTAATAAGGTGATATTAGTTTACTCAAAAAAACCAAAATCAATGTACAAAGAGAACCTTACACTCGAAGCACCAAAAGAGTTGGAACCGATAATAGCTCCAGAACAAAATGAGAACCCTTAAGATAATGAGCTCTCAGAAAGTGACCTACCCATTGCTCTCAGGTTAAAGCCTTAATCATGTACCCTTCATCCTATCTCAAAATTCGTTTCCTATAACAATCTGTCTGCAGGGTTTCGCACATTTTCTTATAATCTCGACAGCACAGAAATTCCAAAGAATATTCAGGAGGCTATGGCTAATCCAAAATGGAAAGAAACAATCTTGGAGGAAATGCGAGCATTTCAGAAAAATAAAACATGGGAGGTGGTAGAACTACAAAGAGGAAAAAAACCTATCGGATGTAAATGGATTTTTAATGTGAAGTACAAAGCTGATGGGACAATAGAACGGTACAAAGCTCATCTTGCTGCAAAAGGATATACACAAACTTACGATATTGATGACACAGAGACCTTTGCCCTTGTAGCAAAACTGAATACTATCCAAGTTATCTTATCCGTAGCGGCAAACTTGGATTGGCCTCTCCAATAGCTTGATATTAGGAATGCGTTCTTGAATGGAGAATTGGAAGAAGAAGTCTTCATGAAATTTCCCCTGCTTTCTATAAAAGTGATGAGAGAAATAGGGTGTGTAAACTTAAAAAGTCACTGTACGGTCTCAAACAATCACCAAAAGCATGGTTCGACAGATTTGCAAAAGTGTTGAGAAGTCAAGAATATCAACAAGGACAATCAGATCATACTTTGTTTTACCAGCTATCTGAAAAAGGGATGAAAACAATCTTAATTGTTTGTGTTGATGATATATAATACAGTAGAAATCGAGAGACTTGGGACATATGCGATACTTTCTAGGAATGAAACTGGCCAGATAAAAAAAAGGTATCAGTGTTTCACAACGAAAGTACATACTTGATCTCCTCATTGAGACTGGTATGCTTAGATACAAGCCAATTGATACACCAATGGAGGTAGGAAGAAAGGATGAAATCATAGGAAAGTCAGTTGAAATGGACAGATATCAGTGACTGGTTGGGAAATTAATCTATCTTTCTCACACTAGACCAGATATTGCATTTGCTGTAAGTGTGGTAAGTCAACACATGCACTCTCCAAAAGAAGCTCATTTAGAAGCAGTGTACAGAATCCTCAGATATCTCAAAGATACCCCTGGAAAGGGACTATTCTTCAAGAAAAATGAAAGGAAAGATGTAGAAGTTTTTACTGGTGTAGACTGGGCTGGTTCACGGGAAGATAGGAGATCAACTACTGGCTACTGTACCTTCATCTGGGAAAATTTGGTAACGTGGAGAAGTAAGAAGCAGAATGTTGTGGCCAGAAATAGTGCTGAGGCTGAGTTTAGAGCAGTTGCCCAAGGAATATGTGAAGGTTTGTGGATAAAGAAATTATTGGATGAATTACAGGTTATGGTAAGTCTTTCAATCAAACTCTATTGTGACAACAAAGCAGCTATTAATATATCTCTCAATCCAGTCCAACNATTACAGGTTATGGTAAGTCTTTCAATCAAACTCTATTGTGACAACAAAGCAGCTATTAATATATCTCTCAATCCAGTCCAACATGATCGAACCAAACATGTGGAAGTTGACAGACACTTCATCAAAGAAAATATTGAAGAAGGGATTATATGCATGACTTATATACCTACCAAAGAACAAATTGCAGATATCCTCACCAAAAGACCACCATGACAAAATTTTGTGGATTTCATTTACAAGTTGGATATGGTCAACATCTATGATCCAACTTGAGGGGGAGTGTACAAATCCCGTAATTATTTCTAGAGTTATGGGATAATTTAAATAACCATATTTAGAGATTAGAAATATCTTTCTTTCCATGTTTAGATAGTTACCTTTTTTCTATTCCCATTTGTATATTATATATTGGTGCATAAGTGTGTAAATAATAGACGAATGAAATAAGATTTTCTCTAATTCTCTCCCAGTTTGCATCTAGTAACTCAAAAAAAGTTAATCTAGCCTCGAAGATTAAATTCCTCAGAAGATCCAGCTATCTAGAATGGGTTAAAAGATATCATTATATCTTACAAATTATCGACAAACCAATTAGTCTGCTGAACTGTTTATGCTGGGTGCTCTGACGTGAATTAAGTGAGGAGTGAAAGGATTAGTCCCATGTAGAAGTAGTAAGAAGAAGAGGAATTAATATAGACACAATGTAAAAGTAATCAAGATTCAATGGCTTAAGGATTTGCATCGAGTTCACATCATAATATTGATATCTAAATTGTCATGGTTAGACTACTGGGTAGCAATGTATGAAATCGGAGTACAAGGTTCAAAATGTCTATGGATGACAAACACAAATAATGGACTTGTAGAGGCCATTAAGGGATTATCCTTTGGGTTCCCTAGTTATTTCTCTTGAGGAGGTACTTTAATTTACGGTGCAGGATGTTTATAGCTCTTTATAAGCTAAATGAGGGGCAATTTTGATGAGAAACTCCAATGGAGCTTGCAGCTCAAGATCTACATTGATGGTGGCTTTGTAATGGTCATAAGAGAACTGTATGGAATGAGGCTGCCTAGAAGTTCATATCCAAGAAGTTGCACCTACGAACAGAAATTGTTGAGGGTGATTGTTTGAGAAAAAAAAGTGAAACTGAATACACGCAAAGAAAGTTGGATCGAGTGTTGAGGAGTAAATTACCAAAGTAATTAGTGAAAGCATAGCTTGCATGCATAGATGAACTCAACTCATTGGCTTGAGCTCATGGGTCATGTCAAGTTTGACTTCTCTAACAGTTTTCTTTCCTTACCAGCATTGCTCAAATTACTCGGCAAAATATTTGAATTAAATATAAAAATTGATCTGTGTACACACCATTGGTGCATATTGAATTCAACAATCTATTATTCATGTGATAGCATGCATTAGTTCTGATGATTTATCCTGCAATGTTACCTTTAAACTGTCAACTTCTTCTGTAACAGAATCAATTTTTTTAGTATCTTCAATATAAACTGGAGTTTCTTTGATAAGTGGAGGTGCTTCTTCAATTGCTTTTCTAGCAGCCTCTCGTTCATTGGCAAGAAAGGCATTTGTTTCTTCAACTTTCTTCTTCATATCTTCCAAAGAGTTCTGCAACTTTGCTATCTCTTGAGCTTTTGTTTCTTCCAAGTCAGTCTGCTTAAATGATTTCAATGATAGGCACACCAAACAGTGCATATTAATCCATGATAGAAAATAAGAAACTAAGGACATTAGTGTTAAATAGTTCGCAACAAAATAATTGATTGATTGTCCTCATGATTGCAACTGCAAGATTATTGAGATGTTTTAACGGAGTTCAAGTTTTTATTGAAACTTTTAAGCAAACACAAAAATCAGATCATTTATGATGTATAATTGAAAGATGATATCTATCTCAAAGACGTGACATTACCCTTAAACGTTTTTCAAGTTGCAATCGCCATGTGAGTTCCTCAAGCTGCTTTTCAAGCTTATCTTTTGCCTCTTTGAGTGCACCTGTATCCCTTGCAGCCTGCATAAGTATGCAATCAATGCTATATGTGATCGGGCAGACTGTTCAAATTTTAATATTAATAAGTTTCTTAAAAAGAACACTCTGAAGTCTGCATTCCTTCTAATTTCAACTAGGCTGATCAACTCATGAGTATCAACATAAACTTGTAATACCAATTCCCTAGCATAGAAATTATTCATTTTCATATGAATAAATATTGAAGTGAAAATGGTAATTGAGAACACGAATTTCTGGCATGAAAGATGTGCATTCCAAGAAATTAATTTTTTTCTTCATATTTTCAAAAGGAAAAAATAAGTACTTCAACGGTCAAATGGTACTAGAGCTAACTTGTTTAAGCTTCCGCAACTCTTTTTTTGCAAGTTTTCCCCGCCATCTGCATTGTGTTTTAGTTGTTCCACGCTTAAGCTTCCTATAGTAAGATGAAGCTTTATGGCAGCGCCACCGCGCCTGAGTAAGGATGGGTTTAAGTGGAGAGTTTCATGTAATACAAACTAAATCATCTTTGAATGAAGTCCAGATAACAAGTAAACCTGTATAAAGGTCGCAGCTTTAGTTTGCCTTCTGAATCTAAATCTTTTACGAGCTTCCATGGTACGTAAACCTGTTTGTACAACAAGCACCGAAACTAGAAGTGCTCTATATGATTTTCTAGCTTGGTATTTACGTGTGTCACTCTAAATTTTTATGGCAGCTGTTTGCCTTTTCAATCCCTCGTATACTTTGCCTGCCAGTCTACCTGAAAATCATACAACTATATGATTAATTCAAAAATAAAAAGAAAGATACAGGCAAAATGGGGCTGTCATGCGTGGAGAGAGAGACATTAAAAGCACCTTTTAAAAAATTCAGATATGAAGCCAATTACCTAAAAATAAAAATAATTTATCATCTTTACACTTGATGAATGAAGTCGTTCACCTCTGCAAAATGATTGCACATAAATGGTAGCCTCTCTCAGTGCAACAAACTGTTTGCGAGCAACATGAGTTCGTATGCATCGTTGTATAGATTTTGCTGCATTTCTAAGAACTTCTGTTCTACGTGCATCTAACTCAGCCACCTGACCGGCTCTCAAGAACACCTTAGTTTTTCCCACCTGTGATGTCAGAAGCAGCTCAGCTAATTCAATGAAAATCTTTCGATCCTTGGTGCATCAACATATTATTTAAGAATTGCAGACATTTCTTATTATAGATGATATAGTGCAAAATAATCCATAGGGTGGTTTAAGAGATGGCTTTCTGTAGAGTCTAGCAACAGATGAATCACCAGATTTTGTGAAGCCTAAATTATAGAGGCCAGAGCAAATTAAATGAAATAACTTATTTCAAGAATTGAGTAAGTACATAAGCATAAAATATGCATTCTAAGATCAGTAGAAAGAGATGCATTGAAGCATGTTATGTATTACATGTATAATTACCTATAAAGGAAAACCTACAATTGATGGATATGAGACTGCCATAGTGAGAAACAATAGATAAGCCAATGAATGGTAATCGAGCAAAGGTGCATCAGTCAATTTTTGAACCTTGAGTAGCAATAGAGAACTTCTGTAAAATAAAGAAAACATCTCAAGCAACTAAACAACCATGGTTACTACCTGGAAACCTTTAAGCCCCTTCCTTTCCAAAATCTTCTTGCACGCCACCTTTTCATCATAGCTGCTCATTGGAAAGACCTTTAATATTATTATATAAATCTTTGGGCCAAAAGAGTAATACCAATGTAATCAACAACATAACTGTAACTGTAACTAAAAATAAGACAATATGGATTGTTGAAGACAATTTAAATGATACACATGTGACCTTCTTTAACTTCAACTTTTAGATCAAGTAGTTCAATACGGTATAAGAGCATAAAAATGTCTTGGGGTTCAAGTCTTGCCGCCATCCATTTCATAAAATTGTGCACACGTTATGCTTTGATGGAAAAAATAAACCCGACCTACATACGTGAGGCATGCTAAAGACAATTTAAATGATATACATGTAGTCCTCACTAACAGCTCATGTTTTTAAATTAAGTGGTTAAACATGTATAACTTGGCAAAGTATGAAATGGGTTGAGGTTTGAATACCAGTTCAAGCTAGAGTAAGTGACTTACTTTCCTACTAATACATCTGGTGCAAGAAGCCCAAATCTATTTATAAACTCGAAGAAAGGACGACGAGTAGGATATCCCGCACAACTTATCCTGATTGCCTCCAAAACACCCTAAAAATGATGGGACCAATTAAAAATATGTCAATGAGATAGAACTAATTGCTTATTAAAAAAAATCACATAACGGAGACAAAATTGTTACTTGAATAATTTAAAAAGAAGAACCATATCACTGTGAAGGTCAGAAGTACTTACCCCACAACGTCACTGTTGTATAATATTAGCATTTTCAAATATGGCAGGTTTAAGAAGATTATTAGGCTTCACACATCTTATGTAGTGAGGTTCTGTAGCATTCAGAGTTTCCATCAATTGTTGTAGTTGTAACTGCACCATTAGATTTGTAAACATCACGTATTTCATCATAGTATTTCATGTCAGATCACTTTTCTGAAATATTAGATCGATAATGCTTTCTGTGATAAAGTTGTATCTATCGATATGAATGTATTTACAATGATACAGATAAATCCACAACAAAAGCTGAAGCTTATTTACCTTAAAACGTGAACCAATAGAAGAGAACTTAGAAGATTTTGTGCTCTCTTCAGGTATTTGAGGGAAAAGTCCTGCTACAAATGAACATTTGGAAGCACTTAACAAATCTTGGTGTTCAGCAACCACATAGTCTTTGTTTTTGTCCAAGAAGTGGTCAGATTGGTATTGAACCTGAACTTGATTGAATGTGAGATTGAAAACTTGGCTATAGATACAGGTCAGGAAAAAATAATTTTAACTTATATATACCTCTCCAGCATAATGTGCGATAGCAAAATCTGTGGGGGACAATTTCGGCTTTACAAAGCGCGTGTGATTCTTGAATGTCTGATAAAGCTTGTTTAAGAATGTCTCATGCGTTGATTTTGGGAACATGCTGAAAACAGGAGACCAATTAGACAAGAATAAGAAATCATCTATTGGCCTCCAGTCAAACCTTTGGTCTGAAATTGCTGATAAACTAATATAATAAAATATTTCCCACTATGTGAAGAAGGAAAAAATTATAAAAAGGTTTGAGTAAAGTCAAGGTCTAACTAGTAAAATTGTGAAATTGAGTATCTTTCAAGATTCATAAGTGGAAACAAATATCCAAGCACAGTGAGGGGCCTTACCATGCTTCATCAAGGAGGGCAACAATTCCGTCTGGTTTCTGCAAGAGAAAATAATATAAGTTTTTGTCTATTCATAATGCATTTGAGATGTCCACTAAAGAAGGACTAATCCATTTAAATGTCCATTTCATCTTTTATTGAGTTCAATAAAAAAATTGTATAATTTAACAACACATCATGTGCAAGATGTACATTTAAGTTCATCATTACAAACAAGAATGCAAAGTCAAACTTCTTTCATTCTTGCATGGAAATGTTTCTAGAAAGCAGGATCTAGTTGTAACAGCTAAAAATCCAAAATCCCCTGGTGTTTACAGAATGTGGCTAAAGAACCTCCTTGTTCTTAGATGCCTTCCTCACCTTCGCCAACAGTTGAGCTTACAAAATGCCATTATTTCTCTTTTGAAAGTACCATTATACCTCTATATTTAATTGTAGGACACACATCAATCATATTTGTTAAATCTGGCCTGCCCAAGGGTACATGGAACCAATCTAGGCCCTTGGCCGGAAAAAAGCAATAAATAAATAAAACATTGCTTCAAGATGCCAAAATTTAACTTGGTCATAAAAATTAATTGTCACAATCCATCTCCTTTTACATTTAAATTTTTACTTTCATATTCATCTCAATCCAGTTATTTTGTTGACAACTATCGAATTGTGAGTGATGTATAAAATGGCTATCAGAGTCTTTAATATCAATATTTGATTAGAGTGGTTATATGAAAACTAGTAAAACCTCTTCAATTATCGCCGGTGTAGCTATGTGAAGAGAACATTTCATTAAATTCTGATGGTTGGGAGGTATCCCCATGGGCTTTAAAAACACTAGTTTTTTAGACTATTTTCCAAACATATGGTTTCTCTAGCTACTCCCTCCTTCCTATGGTTATTGCGTGAACTTGGCCATTTTCTACATTTCAAAAGACCTAATTCACTTCCCAAATGAAACTATGTTTTCTTATTTTTTCACCATAAACATAGAAAATTAAAAAATTAAAATAAAAGCAATCTTAGTTTATCACATGTTTAAGATTTTGACCTCAGTGAAGGCAAATAACTCAAATATCAATGTTATAACATTAACAAATATCTAACTTTCCAAAATCAAGTGAAGACAACGGAAGGGAAGAAGTAGTTCCCAGAAACATGCCTTTTCCATTTATATTTTACTATCAATGTTTTTATATGACTTAATCGGCATTCAGGTTCAGCAAAAGGTGTTGCGCTCAATTTTCCCCTTCTTTTCAAGAAGCTAAGATATTATTTTCTTTTTTCTTTAAACCATCTTATCTAAAAGTTTAATCTGTTTGAGGGATACATATTTTTTTTATTTAAATATTGTGTTCAACACTGCACCTGAATCTTAAAGGCCTGCCAAGTGAAACTTATAATAAATGAGTGGTCGAGATATCAACCATTTCATCTAAAAACTTAAGCAAATGATGGGATAAATGTAGATACTTAGTTTCCTTATACATTTCCTTTCAGGGAGGACAAAATGGATGCAGCTATCCCGTAACATTTACCAAACATCTGAGTAAACCTTAAATCAATCAACAAGTTAAAAGCAATCTAATCTAAGGCTCTCCAGACTCCAGGTTGTCATGCTAGTTAAAAATAAGCTAAAAAGGGAACAAATAGTGATAGGAGAATAAAGGGGGAAATTTGGGAACAGAAACAGCAAATAAGAAGTGGAAGTTCTGTAAATAAACCTTTTTTAAGATGCAGTTTGCCACACAACATGGTAAAAAATTTAGAAATAGCTTCTAGGTTAGTGAAATAATGTCTAATTTTTGCAGATAATGGCTGCAACGTTTGTGGTGGAATCACCAGATAGAATTTTAACATTGGAATGCAGCTAGGCTAATTAAATAAAATTTCAAACAAGAAAGACAATTTTAAATAATGTAGTTAAAGAGTAATTTTGTATAGAAGTGGAGAATTGTCTGACATACTACAGAAGTTGTAATCAAGATATTTGAAGGTCAGTATATGTATTGCACAGTAGAAGTTAATAACTATGGTATCAGTTCAAATGTTTTTATGGTAGGAGCTATAAATTCACATTAAATAAGTACCTTCTCTATAAGATCTAATACATCTTGGTTATCAACAAACTCAATG
>NW_019246376.1:157510-163441 GCF_002742605.1 Olea europaea var. sylvestris
ACCTCAACCTATCTCATCAATAGAATGCCCAGTCGCATTCTCTCCCTCAAATCACCACTCCAAGTATTTCAGGAATTCTTTCCCAATTCCCGACTTGATTCAAGTTTACCACTCGGCATATTCGATTGTACTGCTTTCTTCCACATACACCCTCACCACCGAAGTAAACTTGATCCTCGTGTACTCAAATGTGTGCTCATTGGATATTCGTCCACCCAAAAGGGCTACAAATGCTATGATCCATCCACAAAACGAGTGTTTGTTAGCATCGATGTCACCTTTTTCGAAAGAACCCCTTACTATAAAAAACCCTATCTTCAGGGAGAGAATCTAAGTGAAGATCGGCTCTCAAATCAAGATCGAGTCTTCAACTTTAATCTTTCCCCGAATGAACCTATCATAAACACCGAATCCGAATCAATTACTCTTCCTGGTCCTAGCCCTAACATGCCATCTACAAAGATAAACTTAAACTCAATGGGAGATGCTGAAAAACAAGTTAGCAAGGAGATATTAGTTTACTCAAGAAAGTCGAAATCAATGTATAAGGAGGACCTCACATTTGAAGCACCAAAAGAGTTCGAACCGATGATAGCTCCAGAAAGTGATCTACCTATTGCTCTCAGAAAACAACCTCAGTCATGTACTCTACACCCTATCTCAAAATTTGTTTTATATAACACTCTATCTGCAGGATTTCGCACTTTCTCTTATAACCTTGATAATACAGAAATTCCAAAGAACATTCAGGAGGCCATGGCTACTCCCAAATGGAAAGAAGCAGTTTTGGAAGAAATGCGAGCACTGAAAAAAACAAAACTTGGGATATGGTAAACTTACCAAGGGAGAAAGGACCCGTCGAGTGCAAATGGGTCTTTAATGTGAAGTACAAATCAAATGGGATAATAGAACGATACAAGGCTCATCTTGTTGCAAAGGGATACACACAGACCTACGGCATTGACTACACAGAAACATTCACCCCTGTAGCAAAATTGAATACAATCCGAGTTATCTTATCCTTAGCTGCAAATTTGGATTGGCCTCTCCAACAGTTAGACATCAAGAATGCCTTCTTAAATGGAGAATTAGAAGAAGAGGTTTTTATGACATTACCCCCAAGCTTCTATGAAAGCGAGGAAGAAAATAAGGTATGTAAACTCAAAAAATCCTTGTACGGTCTCAAACAATCACCAAGAGCATGGTTCGACAGATTCGCAAAAGTATTGAGAAGTCAAGGATATCAACAAGGGTAGTCAGACCATACAATATTCTACCAATTATCTAAAACAAGGATGAAAACAATCTTAATTGTTTATGTTGATGACATCATATTAACTGGAGATAATATAGTGGAAATAGAAAGGCTTAAGAAGAGCCTAGCCATGGAGTTCAAAGTGAAAGACTTGGGACAGATGAGGTACTTTTTGGGAATGGAGGTTGCCAGATCAAAGAAAGGCATCAGTGTTTCACAATGAAAGTACATTCTTTATCTTCTAACGGAAACTGGCATGCTTGGTCGCAAACCAAGTGACCCACCAATAGAGACCGGAAGGAAGGAAGAAAACACTGGAGAATCAATTGAAAAGGATAGATACTAGCGATTAGTTGGCAAATTGATCTATCTCTCACACACTAGACCTGATATTGCATTTGAGATTAGTGTGGTTAGTCAATATATGCACTCTCCAAAGGAAATTCATCTAGAAGCAGTATACAAAATTCTTAGATATCTTAAAGGAACTCCTGGAAAAGGACTTTTCTTTAAGAAAAATGAAAAGAAAAAGGTAGAAATCTTTACTGATGCAGATTAGCTGGTTCAATAGAAGATAGAAGATCAACTACAGGCTACTGTACCTTTGTATGGGGAAATTTTGTAACTTGGAGAATGATATGATCCAGGAGTCGAGCCATACGAAGGCAAGTGCGAGACGAGACTCCGTTGATAGTCGATGGCGGACCAATGACGCGATCAAGGGCAAAGTAAGTGAAACAAGCGATGGGATTGCTCGTTCAAGAAACCATTGATGGAACCATGTTCGGGACTCAAAATGGAGCAACTTTCATGTTCGGGTCGAAAGTCAAATCAATTTGGATCAATTTGTTATCAAGCGACGAAAGCGGAGGCTGAAAACAACACCATGCGGCCGCACAGGCAAAACCACATGCGGCCGCACACATGCATACCGAAAACCAAAAGACTAATTCCTATTGAACCATGCGACCGCGTGGATTTACACCATGCGGCTGCACAAGCCAAAAAAATTGGTGAATTTTCTAATTTTGGCCGAATTTCCTAGTTTCGATAAAATTCTTATGAATCAAATTATTACCATAATTTGATGGATTTTGGACGTTTTTACTCCTTAGTATAAATAGGAGAATACTTTTCATTGTAACAACTTTTGACTTTTGCTTAATATTATAGAGAGAGAATTATTCTTTCAATTTCTTGTTCTTCTTGAACAATCTTGGAACTTATCAAGATTCAACTCTTGTGGCGTTCTAGTAAATCGGATTGTGGGTTCTTTTAATTGTAATCAAGGGGTTTTAGATTCTTCGCTAATATAGGGTTTCTTGGTTCAATTCTTGGGGTTCAAGATCCAAAATCGGGTTAGTATTGGCGTTCTTGGGTTCCGCATCAATCTTGTTGTGGGTTTCGTAGTTTCCATTGCTAAGGGGTTTGCATCAGTTGGATCAGAGCTTTGACTCCAATTTAATCGGGTTATATCCTTTGTTTTCTAAATTTTTTTCAATTCCTTATGTTCTTGTGTCCAGAAGGTTTTCTTGATCTTTTGATCCAAAAGTTTCATAAAAAATCTTCAAATTTCGTTTCTGGGCTCGATTTTCGTCCAAATCAATTTTCGTTTTCTTTGTTGGTTTTGTTATTGATTTCAGGATCTAAAAAAAAATTACTGTTCATCCGTACGGTACTGTTCATCCGTACAGTAAAAAAAATTGTTAAATATTATTGATCCGTCAAATACCAATTTTTATTATTCATTATCGTTTCTAAATTACTTGGACACATTGAATCATTCCATCCCTTCAATTCAGGATTTGGTGCAGAGGTTTGAGAGGGCGTTTGGAGATGTGAGAGATAGGTTGTAGAAGCTGGAGGCTTGGATGAATAAATTAGATACATCAGTGGCTAATCTTAGTCGGGGGCATCGAGTAGATGTATCCAATGTCAGAGGATCGGATAGATGGGAGCCTAGGAGGGAAAGACGAGAGGAGTGTGGATATGGGAGTGACATGGGCGAATATGAATTTCACGGTGTTGAGACGGGAAAGATGAGGAATAGAGGCAATAGGTTCGACAGACGGGGTCGGAATGATTGTGGGGAGGAGTTAGATGGAAACTTGGGAAATGTAAAAATGACAGTTCCTTCATTCAAAGGAAGGAGTGATCCCGACGCATACCTGGAGTGGGAAAGGAAGGTTGAAATGATTTTCGAGTGTTATAACTACTCGGAGGAGAAAAATGTGAAGTTAACAGTTTTGGAGTTCAGTGACTATGCAATTTCATGGTGGAATCAAGTGATTACTTCACAACGTTGGAGTGGGGGAAGACCAATCAGCACTTAGGAGGAATTGAAGTCGTTGATGAGAAAGAGGTTTGTTCCTAGCCACTATTATTGAGAGATCCATAAAAAACTGCAAGGTCTATATCAAGGGTCGAAAAGTGTAGAGGACTATCATAAGGAGATGGAAATACTCATGATTAGGGCCAATGTGGTAGAGGATCGGGAGGCTACCATGGCACGATTCTTGAATGGGTTGAATAAGAAAATTGTCAATGTAGTGGAGTTGCAACATTATGTGGAGTTGGAAGACATGTTGCATGTGGTTATGAAGGTAGAGAGACAACTGAAGATGAAAGGGGCAGCTAGGCAACCGTCAGGAATTTCGAGTGTTAATCCATCTTGGAAGTCAGGGTAGAACAACAACAACAACAAAGGTGATAAAGCTGTACCTAAAAGTAGGAATGAGTGGCAAACAGGGAAAGAAGAAAATGCTAGCAAAACAGCACCCAAAACAGATTCACAACCATCAAGGAATCGAGACATCAAGTGTTTCAGATGCTTGGGGTCAGGGCACATGCTTCTCAATGCCCAAATAAACGAGTAATAGTTTTTTTGGATAATGGAGAGGTGGTGAGTGTGAGTGAAAGTGAAGGAGAGTTTGAGGACATGCCTGCATTGGAAGACGTTGAAGAAGAAGAAAAATTGGAGTTTCTTGTTGGGGAATCGTTGGTGTTAAGGAGAGCTCTTAACACTCAAGTCGAAGTGGATGATTCGGAGCAGCAGCGAGAAAATATATTCTACACACGTTGTTACGTCAACGATAAGGTATGTAGTATGATTATTGATGATGGGAGTTGCACGAATGTAGCTAGCACAACTTTAGTTGAGAAATATGGACTAGCATTGTTAAGACACCCTAAACCTTATAAGTTGCAATGGTTGAATGAAAGTGGGAAAGTTAGGGTAAATAAAAGAGTTTTAATTAATTTCTCAATTGGGAGTTATAGTGACAAAGTAGTATGTGATGTGGTGCCTATGCATGTGGGTCATATCTTGTTAGGAAGACCATGACAATATGATAGAAGGGTCACACATGATGGATATAGGAATCATTATAGCTTTGTCAAGGATGGGAAGACTATTACTCTTGTGCCATTGACACCGGCACAAGTGTATGGAGATCAAATCAAGCTGAAAAGTGGGAAGACGAGAGAATAAGAGAGTCAGGAAAAAGGAGAGGCGATAGTGAAACCATCAATAAGAGAGAAAATAGTGGGGTGGCTGAAAGTGGAGAAGAGAGAGAGAAGCCACATGAGCGGAGAGAAAAAGAGTTAGTTGAGAGGAGAAAAAAAGAGTCAGTTGAGCGGAGAGAAAAGCTAAAGGTCAACTTCTATGCAAAAGAGAGTGAGTTGAAAAAGGCTATGAGCGATAGTAGCAAATGATATTGTTAGTGTACAAGGAATCCCTCCTCAATTTCGAGGATTCTAATACATCCCTCCCTAGTTTGGTTAAGTCTTTATTGCAGGAGTTCGACGACGTGTTTCTTGAGGAGATGCCAAGTGGATTGCCACCAATCAGAGGCATTGAGCACCAGATTGACTTTGTACCCGGAGCTGTCATACCGAATCGACCAGCTTACCGAAACAATCCCTAGGAGACGAAGGAGCTTCAAAAGCAAGTGGAGGAGTTGATGAGCAAAGGTTATGTCAGGGAGAGCATGAGTCCATGTGCTGTACCTGTTTTGCTGGTGCCTAAGAATGACGGGACTTGGAGAATGTACGTGGATTGCCGAGCTATCAACAATATCACGGTAAAGTATCGTCACCCAATACCTAGGCTAGATGATATGCTTGATGAGTTGCATGGTGCTTGCATTTTTAGTAAGATTGATCTTAAAAGTGGGTATCATCAAATTCGCATGCGAGAGGATGATGAATAGAAAACGGCGTTTAAGACTAAGTATGGATTGTATGAATGGTTAGTTATGCCGTTTGGACTCACTAATGCACCGAGCACTTTTATGCGTTTAATGAACCATGTTTTGTGTGCTTTTATTGGGAAATTTGTTGTAGTTTTTTTTGATGACATCTTAATCTATAGCAAAAGCCTAGATGAGCATTTAGAACATTTAAATTGTGTGCTTGTTGTGTTGCGAAAGGAACAACTATATGCTAATTTCAAAAAGTGCACATTTTGCACGGATAGAGTTGTTTTCCTAGGATTTGTGGTTAGTGCTAACGGGGTGGAAGTCAATGAAGAAAAGATAAAAACTATAAAGGAATGGCCAACACCTAAGACTATAACTGAAGTTAGGAGTTTTCATGGATTAGCTAGTTTTTATAGGCGATTTGTAAGAGATTTTAGCACCATCACCACACCGTTGACTGAAATAGTAAAGAAGAGT
>NW_019246376.1:163646-177732 GCF_002742605.1 Olea europaea var. sylvestris
TTATGGCCAAAGGAATTCGTGATACACTCCGATCATGAATCTTTAAAGTTTTTGCGAGGTCAAGGTAAGTTGAACAAAAGACATGCGAAATGGATGGAGTTTATGGAGACATTTCCCTACGTCATCAAGTACAAACAAGGTAACGAAAATATAGTTGCTGATGCGTTGTCTCGAAGGTATGTGTTTTTAAATTCATTAAGTACTAAATTACTTGGTTTCGAGCATATTAAGGGCATGTATGAATCTGATTGTGATTTTTCTAGTATTTATGCTTTATGTGACAAAGGTGCATTTGAAAAATTCTATAGGCATGAAGGATATTTGTTTAGGAAAGATAAGTTGTGCATTCCTAATTGTTCTTTGCGTGAATTATTGGTAAGGAAAGCACATGGGGTGGTTTAATGGGACACTTCGGGGTTCAAAAGACTTTAGACATGTTAGGGGAACAATTTTATTGGCCTAAAATGCGACATGACGTAGAACAAATATGTGAAAAGTGCATAACTTGTAAAAAGGCTAAGTCCAAGGTTCAACCCCACGGTTTGTATACTCCTTTGCCTGTACCTAGTGAACCTTGGGTAGACATATCTATGGACTTTGTGTTAGGTTTGCCTAGGATAAAAAGGGGTCGGGATTCAATATTTGTAGTGGTCGATAGGTTTAGTAAGATGGCGCACTTCATACCATGTCATAAAACTGACGATGCTACTAATATTGCAGACTTATTCTTTAGGAAAATAGTACGTTTACATGGAGTACCTAAAAGTATAGTGTCTGATAGGGACGTGAAGTTTTTGAGTCATTTTTGGCATGTTCTGTGGAGTAAGTTAGGAACTAAGTTATTATTTTCTACAACTTGTCACCCACAAACAGATGGACAAACTGAGGTAGTTAATCGAACTATGACTCAATTACTTAGGACGATGATCAATAAAAATCTGAAATCATGGGAAGAGTGTTTACCGTTTATAGAGTTTGCATATAATCGAGCTACAAATTCTACTACTTCCTTTTCTCCTTTTGAAATTGTTTATAGTTTTAATCCACTAACACCTATGGATTTAATGTCTTTGCCTGTGCATGAACGAGGTAGCTTGGATGGAAAACGAAAAGTCGAAATGATGAAAACACTCCATGAAAAGGTCAGGATGCAAATCAAAGAGAAAGGAAAGCTGATTGCATCAAAAGCAAAAAAAGGAAGAAGACGCGTTACATTTGAGCCTGGAGATTGGGTCTGGGTGCATTTCAGAAAAGAGTATTTTCCAGAACATAGGAAGTCAAAATTGCAACCACGAGGCGATGGATCATTTCAAATCATCGAGAGGATCAATAACAATGCTTACAAAGTGGGTTTACCAGGTGAGTATAATGTTTCAGCTACTTTTAATGTATCTGATCTCTCTCTATTTGATGCAGGTTCAGATTCGAGGACGAATCCTTTTGAAGAGGGAGGGGATGATATGATCCAGAGTCAAGCCCGACGAAGGCAAGTGCGAGACGAGACCCGTTGATAGTCGATGGCAGACCAATAACGCGATCAAGGGCAAAGCAAGTGAAACAAGCGATGGAATTGTTCGTTCAAGAAACCATTGATGAAACCATGTTCGGGACTCAAAATGGAGCAACCTTCATGTTCGGGTCGAAGGCCGAATCAACTTGGATCAATTTGTTATCAAGCGACGAAAGCGGAGACTGAAAACAACACCATACGGCCGCACAGGCAAAACCACATGCGGCCGCACACATGCATACCGAAAACCAAAAGACTAATTCCTGTTGAACCATGCGGCCGCACAAGCCAAAAAAATTGGCGAATTTTCTAATTTTGGCCGAATTTCCTAGTTTCGATAGAATTCTTATGAAATCAAATTATTACCATAATTTGATGGATTTTGGACGTTTTTACTCCTTAGTATAAATAGGAGAATACTTTTCATTGTAACAACTTTTAAACTTTTGACTTTTGCTTAATATTATAAAGAGAGAATTATTCTTTCAATTTCTTGATCTTCTTGAATAATCTTGGAACTTATCAAGGTGCTGAAGCCTAATTTAGAGCTGTCGCGCAAGGAATATGCGAAAGATTGTGGATAAAAAAGTTATTGGAAGAATTACAGACAATGGTGACACTTCCAATAAAACTGTATTGTGACAACAAAGCATTCTAGCAATTAATCAAACTCCAGGAATTTTTAGAAGAAAAATGTGGACAAACCATCTAGAGTAGATAAAATTCACATGTATATAGACAGCTAAGATGAGTCATTTTGTGCCCTATGGGTATAAAACAGAGTAGCCAATTGTATCTTCTTTCAAATCACAGTACCATTACATAAAAGGAACAAGTAGCAATAATTTAAACGGTTAACATTGGTACAAAATGTACCTTCTTTCCATAACTTGTCTCGATCTCAGCTTCTTGGCCTTGAATTTTGGTTACCTGTCCATCAATCCAAGCTACTGCAGGGTCCTCAGCCCAGACGTGAGAGCCAACAATTATGTTAACCACTGTGCCCTGTAAGAATTGAAGTAACATTCAGTTAATAAGGTACTTCTTGTTACACAAGAAGAAATGTGGAACTTCTAAAGGAAATGCTAAATTAGACTGCATAGTTTCACAGGGGAATATTTCTGAGTACAGAAACTGCATGTTTTTCATTGAAACTTGTAAAGCCAAACAGGAGTTTGGGCAGTTTCTCCACAACTATTCAACTGCTTTTGGCAGGGTGTCTGAACAAATTCAATGTTATGTTAAGAAGGATGTGGGTTGTCTCCATATTTCATATGGTTTTCAGTTAGCCAATAAGATATAACGACCTAAATTAATTACTACAATTTCGTGTCATCTTCAATGTACTTCATCCAAATGGCTATTCAGGAGCAGTTAAGAGCTGCAAATTGCAAAAAATGTACAGAGCATGGTTGTATTTTTCAACAGTTCACTACAGGTAATTAGTGCCTTCAAAGGAAAAGAAAGTCCCGAATCTCAGATATATATATATATATATATATATATATATATATATATATATATATATATACTAGTGTTAAAAGTGAAAGTCTGGATGATCCTATTTGGTCAAATACCTATGTTGGTAAAATAAATGTATTTTTGCTTGGCAGGGTGTCTGATCAAACTCAATGTTATGTTAAGAAGGATGTGGTTTGTCTCCCTATTTCATATAGTTTTCAGTTAGCCAATAAGATAGATTACCTAAATTAATTACTACAATTTCGTGTCATCTTCAATGTACTTCATCCAAATGGCTCTTCAGGAGCAATTAAGAGTTGAAATAGCATGAAATGTACAGTGCATGGTATTTTGCAATTCACTGCAGGTAATTAATGCATTCTGAGGAAAAGGAAGTCTCGAATCTCAAATATTTATATATTAATGTTAAAAGTGAAAGTCAGGATGATCCTATTTGGTCAAATATCTATAGTGGTAAAATAAATATATTTTTGCTTTGTGGGTTTTGGGGGGGGGGACGGATTTCAATTCCTCTCATATTCGTAGAGATGAAAACTATATTACCTACTTTTTTTTTTGATAGGTAAAAACTATATTACCTACTAAAGTACTTAACAAACAAAAGCTCGAACAGGTTTTCCAAAAGAAGAAACTATTTTACTTTAAATGGAAGACGTCGAACGGTAGTTAAAGCCCACTTTAGAAAAAAGAAAAAACACATTTAACTTTAATTTTTTGGTGATTATGAGATTATAAGTACTCGTATACTCATTTTGATGATATATTACATTAAATAGCTTCATTGTATGAAATTCTAGCCAGAATTGATCATTTCCCTTAAAAAATATTTCAATATACTCAGCTGTCCTTAGAATAGTGAATTCACCTACTAGAATTCTTGATCATGCCAGTGTTATTATCTGCTATTGGCCTATAGTTTATCTCTTAACTATTTTCCTGTTATTTTTTCTTCATGTTTTGATGATACACATTAAACTCCAACTTGAAATTAGGCTAAATTCTCCAAAATGTAGGACTGTTGAGAAGTGGGCATTAAGGTAAGAAGCACAGCACAAGCAAAGGTTAATATGCTATATAGAATAAGTTCAAGTAATTTCGGCACAAGTTTTTGATCAATATTCCGTACAATTCAAATCGAAAATCTAACCACTCCAGATTAACGACCATAGCTCTCAGTCTCATACAATACTTCCATGTTGTGAGACAATCTTCACAGCTCTCCATCTTCCATAGTTCATAAATCTTTTAAAAACAAGTTGAACATACGAATATTGATCCCATAAAGCAACTGAGGAATCAAACAACCTTTAAAATGGGGATAACCTTTTTTCTTTTTTCCTTTTTCTTCTTCCAAAAATGGGTATAATTAAGTCAATGTTGATTTAAATTATAATATTTTCACACATTCAGAAACCCATTCAATTTCCTGGGTAATTGCCGATTCTCAGGAAATCAGTTCCAAGAATGTTTATGTAATGTCCCGAAAATTCATAAAATAGAATTTAAGTTATGTGTGCTATATTTTAATATTTCGAAAAGTTAGGGACTAAAATGTATATAGCAAATTTCAATTTCATTTGGGTTAAAATATAGATATTGACGGAGTAATAATTTGTATATGAATATTGGGCTCGTTGGATAGATCGTAATTAATCATGCATGTTAGGCTCGAGAAAAAGTTGATTTAGATAATTTAAGCCTAAGATATTGACATTTAAAGAAATTGATGTTTTATAGTATTTTAATTAATTTAATGGATATTTGTCTTTGAGCCTTCCACTTGGTTATTGTTAAATCCATCCTAATCACAAATAATATATATTATAACTTTCCACCACCAGCCACGTTTCACGTTCATAAGAAATGTTTAACTATCTTCCTAAATTATTTGGATAAGTTTATCATTTGAGGCCTTTATCCAAGTTTCTTGTGGCACACGTTTTCACCACTCTAGAATTCTATTTGCACCAAAATACTCCACGTAGCATATGTATATGCATATGTATATGTTTCAAATTGGGTAATTGTCTCCAGCATAAATAATGAACAAAAAAGGTCTCCAAAGGCAGTTTTTACGCTAAGGCAACCAAGAAAAAAATTACAAGATTTGGAACATAATTTTGGATTTCTTCTTTCAAGAATTTATTCAATCTTACGAGGTAGGATTACGATGTGCAAGTGGTTCGTCTCGTTTAAATTATTTCTTTATGTTGATAAATGTTATACTCATGAAAATTATGATATGATTATGATATTTGAAATGGCAACCCGGTACCAAAGAGATGATATGATATGATATGACATGGGCTCTTACCGGTTCTAAAGATATGATACGACGGTATGAGTATAACGAATTATAAATAAGGGGATGAGTATAACGAATTATACTCAATGAGATACTTGCTACTCCACATTCAAGTCAAACATGAAATTACAAATAAATTATCTTACCAACATAACATGAGAATTATCACACCATAACTTGAAAATTGTAGCGAGCGCTGCAAAATAACGTGAAGGCTAAATTGTGCCTTAAAATGTATCATGATTTCTCCCGAATGAGCCTGAATTGAAGTAACTTGACCAAATTAAATTTTTCTTGAGTCCATAATTCGTCATTTATTATGAGCTTCAAAATGAACCTAATATTGGTAGAGTAATTCTAACTCCTTCAATAGTTAACTATTTGGCCCATTTAATAAAGTATAAAATAATTTGATATTTTTTTTTTTTTTAATTTGGTCCCTAACTAATAAGATAACTATAGAGATAATCAATTAACTTGCATAAGAACTTAACCAAACATTGCATTCCTATTAAATGACAAATAAAAATATATGCGAATTTAAGTTAAAAATTCGGGATTCTACAGTTTGTGTGCCTAGATGATTAATGAACTCGTTTTTTATTTGAAAAGAACGAATGACAAAGCGTATTGATTGTGTGAAAAAAGTTAAAGTTCCCTAACTAGTATTACTTCTTTTACTTTACATCTCACTAGCAAAACGAAAATGAGTTTTAACTAAACTATAATAATAGAATGTAACTCTACATTTACCATCGATATATAACAATATGAATGTTAAACAAGAAAAGATAAATAAAAATGAAGAAAGATATATTTGTTCTATTAACATCTTTTAGTAACCAATTTTGAAAATAATTTATGCATGTGTTCCATGGTAAATATGAATGTAATTTAATATTTAACATTATTAGTTCTCGTTTACACTTATATTTAACCATGTTCAATACATTATTATAATGTCGAAAGGTAAACCGCGGATTAAAATCGAACCAAACCGCAAATTATGGTTTGGTTTGATTTGGTTTGAAAAAATTTCAAACCGCTAAAAATGGTTTAAGTTAAAAATATAGCATAAACCTCTCAAACTGAACCGTGTTAACCCCTAGTTTTTCCAATAAGTAGTAGTTACCAGGGAGGTAGGGAGCATTTTCATTAAATACTTGAAGTTGTTAAAGAGTTTTCTCACCAATTTTAGATTCAAATACTCGGTATTTGTTTGGGAATTAACAAGTTATTGATACCTACCTATTTTCTATCAGAATCAACAGAAACTAGAATATCAATCTTCTCACAATATTCATTCGGAATAAACGAAATTTCGATAGCGTGTTTGTTCATCGTTTATGCCTCCACTACATATACTAATCATCTTAGAGATTATTACAAAAGAATGCCCAACAGAGAGATACCATTCATTCTATAAAACTTATATAAGCCTCCCCTCTAGTTTTTTGAGAAACTATTATGCCCGAGCCAATTCTTTGAAAAAAAATGCATTCTTAAATATTATCACGACATTATTTCAACTACATATTCATTGATAAAATAATATTACATGCAAATCCAAAATTCTACATAATTATTTTTAAAAAATTATATCAGTTAATTTTCCCTATTTTTTGTATCACTTGATTTAGTTGCATTTTCTTTGATTTTTATTTTTAATCATCTTAATATTTATATTACATTAGGTTAGTTTAGAAAAGCTAGGCAACAAAGTTCGTATTCATAGTCCAAGAAAAGCTTGGCAACACTCTATCCATGAAAAAGAGACAAGATTGACCAAAACACATAATAGAAGAAACTAAAATTATACATGATTTTATCACATACACAAAAATCCAGTTCTTTCCTTGATAAATAGATTACAGGTCCATAACAACAGCAACCTTCTTCAGTTTCTGGGATAGCGGTTACCTAATTCAACACTCCCGAGTTAACAGGAGAAAAAACTACGTTGATCGACCTTATTTGCCTTGAATTCTTTCAATCATCGGCATCTTTTAAGTAGAGAGATTCACCCCCATCACCTGAGCTTCCACCGCGTCCTTCTGCAGGCCCACTACTGCCCATTTCTTGCTTACCTCCACCTGCCATTGCCCTTCCAGCGGCATGCAGCCCCTCCCCGGTGGTGCTGCGACCAAAGTCTGGAAATCCTACACCTCCAAGTCCGCCACTACCTCCAGCACCATGGGACTCCCCTTGGAGCATAAGTCCACTGGTTCCTCCAGTGTTCATTCCGAGTTGGCTGTGCAAAGCTTCTTGTTGAAATGCTGAGTATTGCTGCTGACTGTATAGCGTAGAGGATCGAGCAGCCATAAGTGATTGAGGTGTCATTTGTTGAGCGTGTGAGTGCTGCATGTAATGTGGACCAGGCTGCAAAATCCCACCGGGATACTGCAAGACAGCACCAGAGAAAAATCATACTTTATGATAAAATATCAGAATAAAAAGACTCACAGTTTTTGGAAATAGCGGTTTTAAAACATGTCGAACCATGTTTCCTTAAAGGTGTGACTTAGATAATTTTCATAATAGGAGGGTAGCTACTACTGATATCATATTAAACTATCTCATCTAAAAGTTTAAGTTGTTAAAGAGGAATCTAACTTATTTATAGTCGTGGTTTCAAGAAAAAAAGTAATATTGGGTCCAAAAAGAAGTATTCAGTATATTAAATGTGAAATCAAAGGTCGGATTTCAAACATATGATTCATTCTGCTCTACAATTTCCTTTTACTGAAAAGACATTGCAGCCGAGTACCTGAGAATGCATGCTAGGTGGTTGAGGTTGTGAATCAGCAATCGCAGCTAGATACATCAAGTTTCTTTGCAACCGAGCCTGGTTCCTACCAAATATCATACAAAGACACGAAAATATTTATTTACATGAAAAACGTACAAGTTCTATGTAACCTAAAATTTTTAGTTCAACAAAACAACAAAATAGAGGAAATTTCACAAAATGTCCATTTTTACCTAATCATTTGCAAAAATGTCTAATTTGGAAGAATTTAGACCAAAATACCATTATTAACAATTTATAATTCCACACTAAGACAAAAAAATGGATATTTTTGCAATATTGTTATTGGCCAATAAAATTTTGACACATAATCTGCCATATTTATTTCAAAAAGTATACATGTCGAATCACAATAAATACTAATGTTTTTTATTGATTTAGAAATGTCGAGAACGACATTTTTAAATGTAGAGAAATGTCATGTTCAAAATGAAATGTCATTTTAAACAAATGAAAAGGTGTTCAAATGTCAAGAATTACATATGAAATGTCGAGAAACATTATTTTAATATAGCTTCTCATGGAAGCCAATTCTCAAAATTCATGACAAATTAATAAAAAAAATTCTCGACATTTAAAATGTCGATAATACCATTTCAAAATATAACTTTTCATTAAAGACATAATAGACAAATTTGCACTAAATTCAAATAAGTGAATAATTTTCAACTCATACCCTTAAAATTGGACATTCTTAAAAAATGCTCCAACAAAGTAATGCATGATTGATCCCAATTGGCATTAGAAATGACAAAGGACCTGAGTTCTAGTCTCGCTGTCACCTATTAAACAAGTTGTGCAAATGATAGGCCCACAAGACGGTGTTGAAAAAAACCAATATTTAAATTGCAAAATTTAAGCTTTTAGATCAAATGATTTAACAATAACAACCTCTAATACGGTCGTGGACTTAACTAGTTTTTTAGAGAAGCCAGTGCAAGACGAAAAACATTATCTCGATTAAAACCTGTATAAACCAAACCAGTGTAGACGAGATCGGGAAAGGAAAGGAAACAAAAAGGGTTAAAGAGTAGTTACTCTGCACATTCACTCATTTTCCCCGAGTTTTGGCTCTCGACAATCTTCAGAATCAGCGACTTGTTTTCATCCAGATACTGCAGATAATATAAAATCATTTACCAGTGGACAGGATCACTGGCAAAATGCACAAGTTGAAGGCAAAATAGATACGGACCAAAAAACAACTGAGTCAATCAACATTTACCATAAGGAACAACCATTAATCAAAATTCCAGTCCTATTCCAGTATATACAAAGTAACAATAGCGAGGCTTCACAAAATACTAGTTTAATCACTGCAAATGAGTGATGTGAACATAAACATGTTTTAAGTTTATCGCCCATATTTATTATTACAAAATTGAATTTGAAAGGCCAGATATGGATTATTTTTGTTCCTGTAGTACAAAATTAGGAAATATTGGTTACGCGGCTCTCAAGATACTAAACTTAGTCCCAATTATAAGAGCAGAAAATCAGAAACACAGCACATATTTCTAGTAATACATGCATTAAGCCATCAATTTTGGTAAATTGTCATTGAAGATTTCACAGACTCGAAGTTTAGTCACTGAGTCCTCCGAATTCAAGATTGTTAGGATGGAGAAGGATCAGAATGTCATTGTAATGGGCTTTACAGAAAAATAGTGTCATTATTGACTGAAAAAGAAAGTTTCCCAAGTTACATAACAAGCAGTGTTAACCATACAAACATTAGAAAGTTGCATCCCAGTTTTTCTATAAAACTCTTTTTTACTATTCTTCTCATTAAAGAATCTAGCACACAAGGTCATGTTATATATGGGAGCTATATGTAGAAATGGCGAGAAGATTGGAGTATTTGGCCGTTACAACTAGGTCGACAGTCATCATTCCTGATTTATAAAGGATTGTTAAGGACCCTTTTTTGTGTGTGAGGGGACTTTATAAATTATTAACAAGGTACAAAAGCAAAGTGGACATATATTATTATTAGCTCTTGCATTTTGCATAAACTATTTTGGATTCTGATTATGCAGCAGCAAAGACGGTACAGTTTTGAATCATTACATGATATCAGTGACTCTGCTTCAATTGTAGGACTTGCAAAAACGAAACCCCACCAAATACAAATTATCCAGCAGAAACAAAAGGAACCAAATCAAGTAGAAACGGAACAAAAATAAAGGTGACAGTCAAGGGGAAGAAAGCAGCAGGTAAAATGGCAGAGTGGCCAAGTGAAAAAGAAATAGCAGCAGAAGAAAAGTTTAAACAGAAATCTACAGAGAAGAAAAGGAAGAAGAACGAAAGAAGGAAAACCTGTTGAATATGATCAGTAGTGACGTTGCTGGGATAGTAGGCTGCCATCATGGGCTGCATCGGCATAAGGTGAGACTGCATGCCTCTCACCTTTATACCACATTTCTCTCTCTCTCACACACACTCTCTCTCTCTCCCTCTCTCTCTATATATCAGCCGTATGTATCTATCTCTATAGTCCCTGCAACTTTGACTGTGACCTTCCTTCACCGTTTCGGATCCGTTTCACACAAAGAGTTTAATGGGTAATCCTCCTTGCACAGGGTGCAAATAGCACAACCCGAGTTTAATAGGACTGTACGATCGACAAATATCATACTGTACAATCAGTAGCGGGAAATGGGTGAAAAAATGTACCACTTTTGTATAACAAAAATAAACAAAACCCTAGTAACCCTTTTCAGTTGTGACTGTTTGTGTGTGAGAGAGAGAGAGAGAAGAACCTGCAGGCGCATAGAGGAACAGTAGCTGTAGCACTATTAAGCGAGTAAATAGAGAGGGGTGTGTTTCGGGGTTCGGCCTGCCGCTATGGCTTTTCTATAAAAAGTGGGTCACGTGATGGATCAGGACATAGAGACAGTAAGAGAAACAGACAAACCAACGTTCGATTTTAGGCCCCGTTTGGTAGGATAGTCTAAGTGAATGTTGATATTTAATTTTAATCATATGTTTAATCTGAATCATAACTTTTCAATTACATATTTTACCAAAATTTACTAAACATTTAATTTTAATTCTCACCAAATAAAAGCTATTTAATTTATATAGAGATATATTTCACATACTATTTGGTGTAGCTTAAAAAGTTGATTAAAATTTACTTCATAGTTAATAATTAATTTTAAACATATATTTCACACTATCCACAGTTTTTTTAATCAATTCTTAATCATATATTTTATTAATTTTTATTAAAATTTATTAAAAATCTAATTTTTAGCCATGTCGAGACATTGAGAAAGTTTCACGTACACTTGACATGCTCCTCTCAGCCTAATCTAACAAAATTTTCATTGTCTATAATATATTAAATATTACATCAAGTGGGAATCATTTTTTGAATATTTCTAGTCCAATTACAATTCGATTATTTCAATAATATCTTACTTTTCATTTTTCAATATAGATTTAACATTCAATTATGCATTTCACTATCTAGATGCATGTATAATAATTAATATTTATTTTCAAGGGCTTGCATTTTCCCATATTTAAATCAAGATGGTGCAAATTAACTATGTTTTATATGTTATGGGGGCTATTCAATTACTCTACGAGTAAATAAATTATTCAAGTTTATGTACACTTATTTATTTTCAAGATTATTCATTTAATCTATGATATGAATTTATTATTCAAGTTCACAAACAAACTCTTTTGTCTAAATTCTTTTTCAACATCATGTGGTATAAATTATTATTTTTCTATATTCATTAATTCAAATTAATTAAATTTCATGTTCATGAATGTATTCAATCGTTCTCATGATTGTTAGATGTAAATGAATTAATTTCTCAACTATTTTCACAAGTTGGTGTTATTTCATTTAAATCATCAAATATTTTACTCTCTCGCATCATGGAATCAAATATCATAAAAGACTTATCGATATATGAAAATAAATGGTCCATTATGTTGATGGTAGTTCAAAAGGATTTGGTTGAAACTTATTCCAACAATATTGGAAATTTTGATATTTTGAGACTCATTCTAGTTGACAAAAAAGTAATACATCTAATGCGATAACTATTTATTTTGTAATTACATTATCCATAAAATGTCCTTAATCGTAATCACAATATACAATTATTAATTTAATTTTTTTTTTCTGTTCATCTTCTTCAAACTGGAAGTAAAATAATTTACGAAATTTTTCTATGTGAATACACGTGGACATCAAATCTCAATTAAATGTCCAAAGTTATACGACAACTACAAAGGTTTCAATTAAGTTAAATACCATTAATCACACAAAAAATTTAGTGTACAAAAAGATTTTCATTGAATAAAAAGTTCATTTTTTTATAAATGATTTTTTTACTATTTTTTTATTAACATATTTTCAAATATTACTTTTACAGTATTTATAAAACATTTCAAAAAAAACGTGCAACACACGTTCAGCTACGATTAGTATTAAAAATATGTCAAACTTCGTTTTTGGCTATAGATTTCATTACTTCATTTTTAGTTATTGATTTTATTGAACTCGCGATTTTTATTTCCTTTTTAACTATTGATTTCAATGAACATATCAATTTAGAATCTCTAAACATTAAGTTGGACAAAAACTTAATCAAGTTTTAAGTAAGTATCTTTGACATTCAATATTTATAATGAACTTTGAAATTTTTAAACAAATTGTTGAATTTCAAGATTAATATTCTTCAACATGATAAATCACATATTAGAGCCTGTTTGGTACCCCTTTTTTTTTAAAATGCATTTTTTTCTCTCTTATTTTTAACCACACATTCTTTATTAAAATAATATTACACGTAAATCAAAAACTTTTTCTTATTTTTCAACCACACATTTCCCATCAATTTACTATTCAAAAATGCATTTTTACATAAAAATATCTACCAAACACCCTCTTAATTGATTATCCACAGTATAACTGACATAAGTGTCCAAGTTACTCACATTTCGTTCTATAAAGATGGATTTAAGTTTTGGCTTAAATTCAAACGAGTACCAAAATTTCAAAATTTATGTTCTCAAATGAATCCCTAACCTCCTGAGTAAATATTGATTAGAAGTATGCTATCTAACGTCACTCGGACTGTAACACCAGTTTAGGTGGTGCTATGTGATAGATTCAATAAAATGTGAAATTAAGTTACTCGTTAAAGTGTAATTCTCATTTAATGTCACATCAGCGTCACCTAAATTGATGTTTTAATATCAATTATACTAAATATTATTACTCTATTGATTATAACAAACATAAAATATTTTTGACTATCTTTATTGATAAGATTAATAATTTTAATAAATCTAACCCATTCTTGCATTGAAGCTATTCATTAGGACAATATCCTAATGAAAAATTTCAAGACTCAACTAGAGAGTTCAGATTTGCTTTCTCAACTATTGATTTGCAAACACATTTTGACAACTCAATATATTTAATTTTGAAGCTTTTACCTTTGTAAAAAAGAAGTGACATGGGAATTCCAGGACAGTAAATAAGGGACAAAATATTCAACTCTGGTAGAAGGAAGAGAAGGGGAAAAGTGAATGGACTGTCGAGTACACAATAAACCATGCGAAAGAACTTTGGCCGTTGAATTTTGGGCCGCCACCTCGGTCCACACAACAACCACCCTGCTCATTCACGTCATTTGATTCTTAGATCTTCGAGGTATTCTGATGATTCACGCTCCTTCTGGCACGTTTACTCCACAGACATTCTTCTTTCATTAAAGTTTATGAAAGAATGGAACATCACGCTCTAAATTTTGACCTGGGATTTTCTGTTTCGGACTCGAAAGCCTTGCAGAAAGGCATTTATTCCGTAGGGCAGCGTGCAGCATGGTTGGAGTAAACTCACTTGAGGTTTATGATATTGATTAATGAATTCGTTTGATTAATTTTATTAAAAGCATTTGATTCTCATTTTTATCAAAATATATTTTTTCTTTCTATTTTTTAATTA
>NW_019246376.1:178055-183382 GCF_002742605.1 Olea europaea var. sylvestris
TATATATATATATATATATATATATATAAAAAGGTTTGTCTTGTTATATAGTAAGCCCCCGTTTGGCTATGTCAATTCCATACAATATAGGGAATTTATATCGGTTTCGCTAGTGGTACATCGGGGTATGCCTAATGGTGTACACCCCACTCACATGGATGAAGAACCCGCTCAAATAAAATATAATTTCTTTCACATGGGTCTCACACCCATGTAAGTGGAGTGTACATCATTCGGTACACCCCATTATATACCACTAGACAAATTCAATTTATATATACATATATGAACAAAATATTGTAGATTGATCTAGCCCTCATTTTCGAAAAATGAAAATAGGTGGTATAATGTTTTTTTGAAAAATGAGTGATTGAAAAAAAAAGTTTTTGATTTACGTGTAATATTATTTTATAGAAAATTGTGTGGTTGAAAATAAGAAAGAGAAAAGTGAAATATAACGTAATGAAATTTAATGGTGGCCAAACAGGGCTTTAGAAAGAAGAAGAAAATAATTTAAATATAATAAAACAGTAATTTCAAAATAACATAGATTGATAGAAGGGTAAAAGCCAAAAATAATAAATAAATAAAATTTACCTTTTCCTGACAAGGGGAAATTTTTACCAAAAGTAAACCTCAAGGGAAAGCTTTGAATTCTTTAAAAATAAATGGAAAGTCTTTGTAATTCCTTGAGGTTTATGTTTTTTTTCATAGATGATAAAAAAAAACCGTCCCTTTCCACCCCGTCCCATCCCTCTCTGCCGTGTCGGGTTAGCAAGACGGGACGGGACGGGAGTCTCCATCCCATCTTGGTTCTCAGGGAGGGACAAGAAGAAAAAAATTGTTAGTTTAAGCATTATTCCCTGCCCCGAACTCAATCCACTACCATCCCTGGTTATTTTCTCTAATTTTCAAGTTGCCCCCGTTAACATCAAAATCTCATGAAACAAAGATAGTTAATTTTCCTGACTTTACATATATAGAAGCTAGAGTTTATACCCGTAGGTCGTCCTCACTTTAAAGTTTTATAATTCGGACTACCAAAAAATTCACCCTATAATGATATAATTTGGCCAATGCATGTGCACACGAAGGATTCAAATAAGTAAGTAGAAAAGAAGAAGAAGAAAAAGAAGGTTTTAAGCATGTTCCAAGATTTCAATTTGAAGTTTTCACTAATTCAAGTTGATTGCCTTGTTTGAGCCCCATTCTTGCCAAAGAATTCATTTTTGAATAGTATATTGATGAAAAATGTGTAGTTAAAAAATAAAGAAATTTTTTGAATTTACGTATAATATTATTTTAATGAAAGATGTGTGGTTAAAATGAGGTCAAATCACTGTTGAAAAATGTATATTGATGAAAATAATGGGGCTTAAACAAAGGCTAAATATATTTTTTATCTATATATTTCATAAAATTCATATTTTACTATTTATTTTTATTTATACATTTTATAAGACTTGCATCCTATAAACACTTACAAACAATGTCGCTTATGGATTCAGATGTGCTAAAGTGATTATTATTTTAGTTTTCTTGAGTTATAATATTAACTAGTAAAACTTTGAGTAATATGTGATCATAAATATGTTGAGACATATCTTGTAGCTAGAGAATATGTAAATCGACAGACATTGACAAAGTTCAGTTTACAAAGTGTTCAATAGTTCAAATAGTTCTTGTTTTTTAAACCTGTTTGTTTCTCATTGTTTCCCCATTTAAAATGAAAAATATGACAGTTATTTATCATATCAAGTCATCAAATTTGAATTTCTATTTCTTGTGTGGGGACCATAACACTTATATTTTTCATTCGCATTCTTACAAAAATGGAAAACAAACGCCCCCTAAATGTTAAATTGTCAAACCTGCCTCATTCTAATTAAATCTAAAACCTAAGGTCCACATTTATTAGATTTAGGGTCCGTTTGATTGTAAAGATGGAATTGAATTGCCTAGAAAATGAATTCCAGGAAATTCAATTGCATAAAAATTATTTTCTTGGGAATTACAAATTATTGTGTTTGATTGATATAATTTTTCACGTGAAAAATGTTGAAATAAAAGTGTTTTTTGTGTTCATTTGACTTTATTTTACATAAAAATTATCAATTGAAGGAATAGAATTTACTGGTATTGGGAGTGAAATCTGATCTCATTTCCAAAACAAAAAAAATTCAAAAAAATCATCTATCTTTTGGTATTCGTTTGACTTTGTTTTAAATAGAAATTGTCAATTACAGAAAAATATTTTTTTACAATAATTCTTAGAATTTGTTTCCATTGCACAAAAAAAAAAATCGTAAAAAAATGTTACAGTAACCGGGAATTCCAATTCTCACCATTTTTGTGAGAATTGCAATTCCTTGAATTCATAGAAATTGGCTTATGTGGCACCAAAGATGAAAATTCAATTTTAGGGAAAAAAAAATAGCTATCAAACAAGGTTAAATTGAAAGGTGGAATTCCACCTCCAATCAAATACTACCTTACGGTTTTAACTCCAAATCATAATACGGTTCTAGGGTCGTGCCACTGAGATAGGGGGCTGTGACGGGCCATGTGACAGGCCCCTCGTCATGGCCCACATGGCCCGTGTTTGATTATCAAAATCCACGGTTCTATATAAAGTCTTGGGGGAGCTAACTAGGTTTGGTCTGGTGCATGACCTTTTTCATTGCTAAACTGCGTCTTCTATTCCTAACTGTGCAACACTTTGACTGCATAGATTTTTCGTTATACATCTTGCTATATGTACATTAAAATTTACATAATATATTATGAGCCTGTTGGGGAGTGATTTTGAGAATTAATTTTTTGACCATTAGGAGAAAAGTAGGGTCCACCTGTGAGAGAAGAAGTGAAATATGACGGCTGAAATAATGAAATAATTGTCAAAAAATCAATTTTTTGGGTGAAAAAGTTGCTCCCAAATAGGCCCTACATAATATTATATGACTCTTTATCATTTAACAGTTTAAAATATAATCAACTTTTTCTCTCTATTTTGTTTTATGTAATTCAGTATGTACATTTTTCAGGTCTAAATGGCAAAATCCTTTCGTTGTGTATATCTTCCAAGTACTGCAAGTAAAATACTCATTAATGCATGCCCTATTCTGTTACCCACAGAGAGAGAGAGAGATGAACAGCTGTATCTATGTACGACCCTCCCTCAGAAGGAATCCTGCAGTTCAGAGCAGAGCATTACTTCATCAGAAAAAAGCATATCCGTGGTCGATGGGGTTAGTCAAACTTGAAGAACGTGATATTTTTTTTTTTTTTTTTTACAAGGTGTCCGGGCTTGCGTCCGACTAGATCCTTGTCCCTGAACCTCCGGCCCCTCAGCTGCTCAGGGAGTTAAATCGCAGGATGTGCCCTTGTTGGCTCCCAGGTTCCCACAACTCATTTGGACTCCTTCCGCAAAGAGAGCTCTCCTCGCTGGGCGTTTGTTCAACCAAATGGCTTCCCCTCCATTTTAGCACCCAGTGTTAACTCCAGGAATCGAACTCTCCACCCTTGCTTCCAGCGTCCCAGCGAAGTGATTGTTCCACCAACTCGGATGTGTCCTGGGGGGCTTGAAGAACGTGATATTGCATGGACGTTGGGTGGCATTCATGGGATAGGATAGGTTACTTACATTGCTTTTCTCTGATAGGAGGAATCCTATGTTTTGTTTGGATTCCTGCTTATAAGAGGAGCAAAAATGAATGGTCAATGATATCAATATTCGAATCAAATCATGAAATGGAATGAATATTTTACTTTTGTACTTTAATTAATTATTTTTTAAGTTATGTTATGGTGATTAATTTTGTTGATTATAAAGTTGTTGCATTTTATGAAATTGGAATTTAGACTCTTGCACAAAGAAGACATGCAAAAATCGAAAATATTGTCATAAAAACTTGAGAAACATCACCTCACTAAATACACAAAAATGCCACCTCGAGATAGCAGTTGTGCTCGATACGAGAATTAAGATCTTGTCTACTGTACGATTGTACTACAAAATAAATGCTATCGAATGGTATTGTTTTATTATTACCCTCAAGGACATGAGATTCTGGCTTTTGTTGCTGTATTAAGTCAGATATGTTGGGAAGAAGATGTGATGACATTAGGGTAGAGAAGTTGGGGCTCATTGAAAACAAACAGCAAAGGAGGGGTGGCAATGGACCGAACTCGGCTCGTCAAAGTGACAAATTGAGCTTTGTCCCTCATTTTTTTTTAAAAAATTTGGTTTTTCCCCTTTTTTTTTTTTTTTTTTTTTTTTACGAGCCCACGAGCCACTCACCATGGTGAGCCAGGCTGGTTCGGCTCGCCTAGCGAGCAGGCCCGCTCGGCTCAACTCAGACTCGTCCAAATACGAAGCCGAGCTACTCAATTGGCACCCCTACAAAGATGGGATGTTAAAATGACAAATTTCACATGTCCGTAAAACCTCTTTTGTGTTCTTTCTCCGCGTGAGGTTTCTATTTTTGTGCATGAAAGTGATGTCTTCTTGGCCATGCCCATAATATGAAACTTGCTACACTTACAGTGACTGGTTCACAGAATTCATATAGGGAGTATTTGGCAATTTCTGGTTGAAAGACGGCAAAAAAAAATGAACCTCACAATTGCTGCCACGGCTGCAACGGTAAAAAATCTGTGTAGAAAACCTCTATACACTTCGCATTTTTTCCATAATATGGACTACTATTTGGCTTTCACCTGGTCAACAGCAGCTACCATTGCCCATGGGACAAGCCACAAGGGAGGAAAACACTGCCGTCGGGACTTACCAGAACAATTCGTAGAGTAAATGATTCAAAATGTATGCTATTCTCTAATATTAAAATCGGCGATTAAGCACAATTTGTAGAATATATGATTCAAAGTGTATGCTATTACAATTCGTTGAATATCTATAATGATTCTTTTATAACTTAATATTTGATCTGACGATAAAGAATGTCTTGCTCCGTCATTAATGGAGAATATTCTTCGTTTTCATCTTCCCGAGGAGGTGGTGCTAGCCGGCCTTATTGCTCAATTGTCTTATGGTCGCATTATCTTCAGCAAATTGCTGTATATTGGCAACCATATCGGTCGCAGATCAAGTTAAGCTTTCTTGACTTCTTGCCCCTCGTATCTGGTTGTTTCCTTTTGAAACAGCAGGACCTTCATTTTGCTCCTCGAATTTTCGTTACCGTTAATCCTTCCTGACTTTTTATGTTCTTCATGTGTGTTCTTCTCGTGGTTTTTGTAAGTATTCCCATGGACGACGCCAAAATGTTGATCCCAACAAATGGAAATTGTTTTTTAACCGCCACTGTAGA
>NW_019246376.1:189388-204210 GCF_002742605.1 Olea europaea var. sylvestris
AAAAAAAGACTAGTTGTGTCTAACATCGTGAGCATGAATCATAATTCTAGAAAGCATCCTAATGAGAATTTAGTGACTATACAATGTGGGGGAATAAATACTCTTCAGGAACTTTGAAAAACATATGATTCATTTATTAGAGTAACAGAATACAATTTATGTTTGAAATGATTAAAGAAAACAATGACGTTGACCAAAATTTAGAAACCATATTATTTCAAACAAATGTGTCCTTTGACTGTCTGTATGAGATTAATTAAATTGAGAATTAAGCAGGCGTTCAAAATTTAGAATAAAGTTAAAGATGTAGGGAAGTGCATGGAAGAAAGTTTATTACATTAATTTAGTGTTAGTAAAAATTGCATGATTTAATAATATATTTTATTGATTACAAACGGAACAAAACAGGAAATCAAGAATTGCAGGAATATAGTAATCGCTAAAGAGATAATAGATTTGCAAATCGAGGCCTGTATATTACACGGTGTCCATAAAATAGATTCGCCCCTCATCGTAAGTTTTTGAGGTTTCGTTGGAGCGTCTCCCCCGGAATACAATGGAAGGATCAGCAAAAACTGAACGATTGAGTTTCTATTTCGAGGAACTAAATTTGATTAGAATTATTACCAAGACTTTTTGACAAAAAGTAGAAAAATTTGAAGCAAATAGAAACTAATAAGTATACAGAGACAGTAAAGAATGGAATTTGTGTTTGTGGTGAGGGAAAAATCCAAGCTCTATTATAGGCTCCAAGAATGAGTGATTAATGGCTCCATCAATGAGTGACTTGAAAGACCAATGTTACTACTATTAACACTATCATTATTTCGACTATATAACTGCCACCATTAACATAGACAGTTAAATAAAAGAGTTTCAGGAGTTAAGAAGTTGGAAAGTCAGTCGAAGAAAAAAATAGTAAATAAAGGCTAAACATGGAACTTCCAAGGGGTCAATTTCGATTACATTCGTGTATGCAGGTTGTGCCCCCGCACACATGTTCAATGGCCAATGTGCTAATCCGTGAAAACAGCCCTTATGCTACACATGATTACACCTTGTGTAGCCATACGTAAACTAGTCATTGCCGTGCTCATTTCCCTACGTGGAATTATCAATCCAAAGCTTGAACCTCTTTCAATGGGTGCACTTTAAACTCCAATTTCTCATTCACCACCCAAGCATCATATTTGGCAAATGAAAATATGATTTTGATATCTTATGGAGAAGAATACGAGTCTACTTAGATATTTGGAAAAGAAGAAACTGCTCCACATAAAAATATGACAAAACAGCCCCATCTATAAGCCATTTTCCAACATCTAGAACATTTGTTCCAACATATATTCTGCAGAGTGCAGACTAATCAAATAGCATCAAAACTTAAGAAAATTTTAAAACCCCCCAAAAGAAAGAACAGGCGCTTGATCTAAAAGATTAAGTTATTAGAGAGAAGACATCACAATCCAGAATTCGTTTCTTTCTCCAAAGACTTTGTGCAATTTTGAATTTTCATGAATAGTTTGCGAGAGACTTGAATTCAACACACATATATTCAACCAACTATACTTAACCACCTCACGTCATCTAAAATCTCAAGCAGTTAAATCGAAGTGGTGCTTACCTCAAGATCCCTTTTGAGAAAATGGAAAGTAACAGCAAATTTGACCATCATAAACCTAGTTCCACCATCTGGGAAAATCCAAAACGAAGCAAGACCAGCAAGAAATGCTGGGGTGTAGAGTAACAGCATCCCAGTTTTACTAGAAAGCAAGATCTGGTGGGATTTCTTGGAACCGACGTTCCAAAATTTGGAATACTGAAGGTGTTTGCCTACGAATTCCAACACAGCCAAACATGCGGTTATTAGAAGGATCATCACAGACATTGCTGTGAGGTAGATAGAGGAGGGTTCTTGGTAAACGCAAGCTTGGAACATTTCTGCAACAATCTGTCTTTCTGATCAATGTTTAGGTTCATCCACCCAACAACGAACTCTATATATAATATATTAAACTGTTGAAGAATTATATGCGGCTTATTTGTCGGCTAGCAAGTCAATGGCATATGATTCATGATGAGAAGTGATACACGTATATCGAGTTTGACAGCTCGGTGTACCACCCCTCACAAGAAGGGACTCGCGTGAGAGGGTTCACAATTTTTTTATTGGATGCGAACCCACTTTTTTTTGTAAGAGGACTGTACACCGAGCTTGATCCGATGTACAAACATCAAATTCCATGATTTTATGTGTCATCTTACATGATACGGATAGATTTGGCAGTAGAAAGGTCAACTCTGTACTGGAAACGGCAGGGATGAAGAACATAAGCATTAAAAATCAATGGAGGCGAATTCACACTATTACATTATTATCTGGTGTAAATACTCAACTTGGAGTTTTGGTTCATGTTGGCCCCAAGAGGTGGAAATACTTCTATCCATTTCTCACGAACTGAGAGACAAAGGAAATGGTTCTTTAAGGCTTTCCAGTCATTTTTTCTCCTTTACACGAAGGTAGAAAAATGAATTTGTCTTCTATCAAAACTTTTACTAAAGCCCCGTTCGTTTCTCTTTAAAACAAATTTTCTTTAATTCTGATTACACATTCACGTAATAAAATATTTTACACGTAAATTTAAAATTTTTCTTACTTTTTAATTACACGTTCTCAAATAATAATAATAACTATTTGAAATATCATTTTTCTAAATAATTACCATCAAATAAGGGCTAAAAATATAGTCATGCAAAATAACTGCATTGCCATTTTTGACAAGGACCACTGAGTATTCTAAATGGACCTAAAACTCTTATCAACTTTTAATTCCAAATTCGAACTTGAGAATATAAATTGACAAGAAACTCTAGTCAACTATATAATAACCTAATTTTCTCTACATGTCGTTAACAAAAGTATAGGGACCAAATTGCTCAATAACCATAGTTTAAGGACCAATTTATATAGAGACTAAGGTTCAGGGACAAATTACACATCAACTATAATTTAGGGATCGTATCGCTTATCAGTGAAAGTTTAGGGGTCAAATTTTATATATATATATATATATATATATATATATATATATATATCATCTAATTATTGCATGTTTTTATTATGGTAAGGAATAATTGAATGCAAATATAGGTAATTACCATATATAACATATACGTATATGTTAACTATCATAATTAAAAGAAATAATTAAGGAAACTTTCCTTTTTATTTAATTATATCAAAAATCGAAAAGATAATTACCATATATATATATTATGTACCTATATGTTAACTACCATAAGTAAATGATTCAATTAAGGAGAACCACGAAGTTCGATTTTTTAGTAATTTCGTCTCTCATCAAGTATGTTCACGAATCTCACGGACTTCTGTTATTCATGTAATGCTATTTCACTTATTGAGATCATCATCTCATATGAATCATGAAATTTTTTTTAGGTAATAATTAATCCATGTTTTGAGATGGATGAAGATTGGGTGAGCACTCAATGATGGATAATAAAACATTTTGATAAAGTTATTTTAAAATTTATTTATGTTTTGATGATCAGATTATTTTAGTTGTGAAAACTCTAAGATTGAATATGTTGTTTCAAAATTTTCTTTTCTTTTCGAAAACTTTTATGTATTAATAAAGTGATTGTTTAATGATTTTTTTCGTATGTTCAAGAAATTTTTTTTTTTTTAATTCTTTACAAACTAATTTGATGAGAATGCCTACAAATTCTTGCAGAAAGTAAGCGCGAGTGCGTAAATGGACAAGAAACTCTAGTCAATTTTTCTTGATTTGATAAGGACATCTAAAGGAAAATGGAGAATTTGATAATGAAACATGGGTTTACCGGCATTAAAGTAGTTGACAAATTTCATTTTCTTACAAAAACTGGTTTTGGCGTGATTTCCTCAATAAATTATTAGGTTTGAAATATTTAAATTCATAAATTGTATTAATGGCATTTCCAACTATTTTATATTAGTGGGCCTAAGCACAAATACTTATTCATATTTTTATTTGAAAAAAATTCCTAAATAATAGTTCTTCAGTAACATAAAATATCCAACACATCGCCCCAAGAACTAGCCGAGTTTAGACCAAAGAAATCATGCCTTCACACATGAGAAACGTCTAAAATATCGACCATAAATTTCAACAAAATGTCAGTTTGAACAAGTTTTTCTTCTTTGTGCTGCTGCTAAGCTGAGAAATCCTCACACTGTTATTGATTATTATGGAGAAAAAAGAATGAATTAGAAATATTTGAGCAAATGGTAAGTCAACAATATACATTTCTCCTCTCTCTTCACCTAACATTCACCAAATTGGGAGAGCAAAAATAAAATAAAAATACAGGAGGAGGGAGGAAGTTAAAAATGTGTCTATACCCCTCTATACATCCCCATCCAAAATTTTTACAAGGGAACCAAGTTGAATTTCCACCTGAATACCCTCAACACAATTGTGAGGTGCTCGAGAAAGCGGCTAGGTACGGAATATTGACAGGCTGCATATGCTACACCAACTTTGTAGAAAAGGAATTGCAAATCAACTGTAACTCTAGCTGCACATATATTGCCTTTCCTTACTAATTTACTCCCCAGTGTTCGAAACCCCTACAGCTGATGAAGCTTTGCAGTTCAGGTGTGCTTTAATTTCATGAATATTTACTAATTGCAGATTCTAACTGGTTTCTCATATGTATGCCGGTTCTGCAACATCAAGGTGAAGTTCAAGTTCAATAACATTTCAGTAATGTAAAGCTTTGAGGACCATTAGCATATCAACTCAATATATTACAAACCTTAATCCCTGTAACTCACGCTTATTTACAAGATGCATGTTATAAAACACTCGTTTAATCCAACTGGAGCACTGAAGAAAGTTGACAATCCCTTCCACAGTCCTCTTTTATCTAAAGAGTTAAAAAGGAACTCAAAATAACAATTACTAGCATAATCACCAACTAAATTGTGATCACGCACTTCAGCCTATGGGATTGTGCCAGAGATTACATCGAATTGATTTTAATTTATTGAAATAGAATGCATAAGAGGACGAGTTTGGTATACAGTACTGAATAGGATTAGACAGCAATAGACAAAGATTTCAACTTATTTTCTACCTTGAAGTAATTGAGGAGGCAAGTAAGTGAATCAAGTTTCCAATTAAATACCTCGTTGACTTTAGTATAAGTTCCATACAAATGCATACCTGTCTGGCAGCATAAGACCGTTTCGGAACATTATCAGAATGCTCTAATCCAAGGTATTGTTCCCAAGCACCGTAAACATCTCTTCTCTGGGATGAAAAATTAATATTAAAATGAAGAAAACATAGGTAACATGTATGCGTGTGCGCGCGTGATAGAGAGAGAGATTCCAAGTGATTGGGGATGAGGGGTTTTAATTTCAAAGTACCTGAAAATGACTTAATACAATGTCAGTGTCTCGAAGATACTCGGTACGACCAAAATTCAAAAATGCCAACTTCCACTAGAAAGAAAGACAAGCTCAGAAGTTGGAATCAAAAGAAAATTGTATTCGAGAAAAAAGCCACTCATTACAGAGGTGATCAAGTGATAGGGGGGAAAAAAATTCTACAAGTACCCTGGAAAACTCCTCATCTGGAACCTGCAACTTCTTCTGAATGCGTACTTTAACCTCAGCCAAAGTTTCACCGTACTGGTATCAGAAACTAAAGAAAACTTGCATTAAAGGGAGGAAAATGACTGTATGCTAGAGCTAGACAACTTTCAATAACTAGTATTCATTCTTGTCTAGTCCATTGAAGAATGATATGAAAAACATACTTGCGTGTTTAATACAGAGTCAACAAGTTTATATAGGTTGTCAAGTGGCATGTCATCCTAGGCAAGATTCAGCAATGGAACTTTTGCTTATATTAAATTGTAGTACCAATGCTTTTAGAAATGAGTCAAGTTGCTAGTTTGCAGGAATTGTTTGTTGCCTTCAATTTAACAGTATTTTAATTTCTACATCAATATTTGAGACTCCTTTTCTCATTTCCATTTTCAGTGGGACTTCAGCTTATATTAAATTGTAGTACCAGTGCTTTTAGAAATGAGTCAAGTTGCTAGTTTGCAGGAATTGTTTGTTGCCTTCAATTTAACAGTATTTTAATTTCTACATCAATATTTGAGACTCCTTTTCTCATTTCCATTTTCAGTGGGACTTCAGCTTATATTAAATTGTAGTACCAGTGCTTTTAGAAATGAGTCAAGTTGCTGGTTTGCAGGAATTGTTTGTTGCCTTCAATTTAACAGTATTTTAATTTCTATATCTATATTTGACTCCTTTTTTCATTTCCACTTTCCATTTTGTAACTCTTGTTTCCACAGCATGTAACACCAGTCTAAACTCCAGTTATCATGATTAAAAAAATAAATAGAATATATGCAAGTGACAACATAAAAACAAAGTAGAATAACTTAGGCTGCCTGGTTGTGTCAAAATAGTTTCATTTAGCTTAATTTGAAATGTTAATAAATAAATTTCATTTACATATGAAATGTCTATTATTAATGTGTTCCGATTTGCAACAAAAATATTACCATTCTGGACTCTAACATGATTCACATTTTGCCAAAGTAGGATTTCTCAATGCAAACCCAGATATGCGGATAATGCCCAATGAGCTTGTTATGTTATTTATTAAGAAGAAAAAAACAAATAAAATTTGAACAACGCCGTTACCTCCTCTGCATGTAACGTCCAGCATTGATCATTTATATTCTCGATTTTTTCATGATGAGGGAAAATCTGCAGATTAACAGCAGCAAAATTATGTTATAGGAATAAAATATATCAAGACGAATATGCTCAAGCACTAAATAGATGCAGGATAAATTTCATAAAGAGCACATATAACGAAGAGCATGATAAATTTCACAAAACCAAAACTGGTGATGGTGTAAAAGCGAAATGTGAGCACAAAGGGAAGGTAGGAGAATCTTTTTCCACACTATGTTCCCTCCTTTACGGAATGAATGCTAATTTAACCTCTTGGGAATGATGATGAGAAATTTGTTGGAAAAAGAAAATTGGATATATTTAGATGGATGCATGGTTGAAATGTTGTCACATATAATTAGAACCAGGAATACATGCCTTCCACCTTACTTCTTTTTTCCTTTGTCGTTTTCCAGTTCCAAATGATGGAAAACCATTTTCATGTCTCGTTTCCCCTCTACATTTCCTTTCCTATGCAGTTTTTCCTCTTGATGGACACACCCAAGGACTATAAAATAGCAAACTATGAAACTAAGGGGCAATGTTGTGTGCAGGCATGCATCTGGTGGACTTTGGTTGGCCAAAACAATGGAGTAACATTTAAAGTCAAGTCCAGTCCAGTCGGCCATCAGCCAAGATTTGTCTACCCAATTCGGAGCCTTGTTGTGCTAGTGCCAGCCTTGACCAATCCATGCACTTTGTCTTCCTACTTTCAATTTTTTTTTTTACCGTTAAAGCACAGTAATGATAAGTATTGTACTAAAAAAGAATACAATAGAAAGAGAATTTTTGGTGGTGATAGCATTTACACAAGTCCCCAGCCAAAAGACAAAAGGAGCTTTTTACTTCATCTTTTAACAAGGATTCACACGTACAAAATATTAAGGTTGTTTAAGTCATAGATTTATGTGAGAAGATGGGGTTGAATGCACCCACGGGCTTAATCCTTAGCCCAAGCCAAACCATAATTAGCGGGTCGCGCAGGCTTCAGAAAAGAATACCTAATGAAGTGTAGTGAAAGTGAGTAGCCACACTGGAAATTTAGATCAGGTGCACTTTTTGCTGATGAGCTCAACCACTCACTGACTGACTTCACCGGAACTGCTTGGTGCACACAAGCTTCATGAGTCATATTTTATTGGCCATTTAAACTAATGAACTTCACCTATACATGAGTTTGGAAATATTCTAAAGAATTTCCTCTTTATCTTGCATTTGAAAAAATGTTCTATCACGCGTAAGTCACTGAATAGACACGGCTTAATTAGTACAAATATTTGCAAAAACATTTAATGAGCAGTAGACTGACCCCTCGAAAAATTCCACACAATGGCTACAGTGCACAATGCTATACGAGGGATGGCGTGTCCATTAAAGTAATCAGCACCTCAAGCAATACTAAAATTATCCCCCCAGGAAACAGTGAGAATCAATAAAGAGAAAGGAAAATATACAAGAAGCTACAGTAGAAACTAGCACAACCATCTGAAAATCAAAAAGCAATTCCAGAAATTCAGGACAACTAAACATCTATGCGATATCCAATTTTCAACTCACTCAAAATTGAAATAAAACCTATATTGAAGGAAAGGAAAACAGATGCTACTGAATGTATGAAATCATATTGGCTACATCAAAAAGCTAGTAAATAAGTACAACAAAGCTTTCAAAATTCCAAAAATGGCTCAAATGTTTCATAAAAACCTTTACTTTCAAAAAGTAGGGAGAGCAGAAAATTTTGTATGTGAAAGGAGGCAAGTCCAAACAAATTCCATCAATATGAAATTCTCCAATGAATGCCCAACAAATTCACCATGAAAGAAATGAAAATAATTTGCAGAATCCATCACCTTATATATCTTGTGATAGAAAACCTCCAGCAATCTCAATTCAGCCTCAGGATGAGACAAGTCAACCTGGTCCATATTATTTCACTAAATATGAGACATCTTCACCTATATCTGTTACATATAAAGTTTCTAAAACATGGTTTGAGGCATATATTTTGAAAATACTGTTCGAAGAAGAGGACATACAGCAAAGAGGTGATATAACAAATACCCAACATAAACTATGGTGACATATATTGCCCCTAATCTAAACTATGATGTTTTCCTTTTTCTTTCCATTCAGGAAATTAACATTTAGATTGAGATCTGGATGCCAAACCCGACCAATCACAGTTCAAGTGAGAATCCACTATCCCTTCCTACTGGTCACTCACCTTCAGGTAAGAGACAATCAAATGGGAAGTGAAAATCCACTTGTCCTGTGATTTGGTTTAGTTCTGGCCACACCTGCTCTGATGTAGACTTATCCCCATTTTGACACAGATACAATGTTTTAAGCAGAAAAGGTAGCAGGACTCACCCTGGTCTTGAGATCATTAATGACATCCCACACAGTACTGTGTTTAGGTAACCTTATGGTATGAATAACCACCTGAAAATGTTGGCCGATGATGAATGAGCATAGGAAGTAAATACAGATTCACCCGAAAAATGGCTTGGCCCTTTGTACTCGGGGCTTCAACACCCAGGGTAAGCCTCTGTAGCCTTGGGCTTAGGCCTACACTTGGGGATACTTTTAACAACTATCTGTCAAACACAAAATCACGAAATATGCAATAGACCAATACTCACGTCATCCTTGGTGGCATGATGAAAAGCAACTTTAAGAGTTTTGAGGCCTTGCAGTTCTGGCAAAGGAATATCCAACACTTCATAATACAAAATATCCGAAATCTACCACAGAGAAGGAAAGTTGTGTCACAAGAATCATAAGACTGAGTATTCAATATAAAAATGAATCTAAATCTCCAATCAGGTTAGCATCAATATCATTAAACTACCTGATTATATTGAACAAGCATGTCTGTAAGACGGTCCACTCCACGGTACTCTATTGGTTGAGGTTGAGGTTGTTGTGAGTAGCAGTTATGCGGTGTAAGCCTGATTTTAGATGGATCCTCCATGCCAAGATGGCGAGCCAAACTTTCTACGACTTCATCGTAATTGTTCTGCTTTGAACTGGAAATTTGTATTAACACCGAGACAGCAAAATATGGCAACCCAAAAGACAAATAATAATTTAGTAATACTATAAAATTTATTAGCAGAGATACATACAGCTCCAAACAGAATTCATCGTCCTTGAGTTTCTCCAATGAACGAAAGTGAACAACCTATGAATAATTGAACACCATACTGAAAACTTGACCAAAACAATATAGAATGCAAAAAAGTTTCAAGAATATACACACACTGCCGTTGCTAAAAATAGCAAGCTATCAACTTAAAGGTTAGCATTTTGCCAAAGGTTTAAGTATCCATTGGTTAGGATTACCTAATTATTCATCCCATGTTTACCTCACGTGTAATGATTTCTAATACTCAGTGCATTTACGAGATAAGATCATAATATACAATGGCTTTGATGGATGAAATGATGTCTTCCATCATATAATTGATGGTACAGATAAGAAAAAGCGGGGGTTGTGCTTGGTGTACATAATTTACGTACATAGGGGTGTGGACAGGTGGGACGCGAGTCCTGGGTGGACACCCCTATGTATATATTTTATGTACACCAAGACTTATCCAAAAAAAATCCCATCTAAGATATTGACAATGGAGGGACACACACATCCAATAGATTTGACACATTTTAGCTCCTATACCTATAGAATATATAAAATCATGGAAGGACCTGTAAATTTAAGAAAGAGATAGGGGTGAAAGAAAGATAAGCAAAATAAGTATCGTTAATACCAATAAGTCTTAAATAACTCTAAAAGATAACAACCAATAACACAAAAAATTGTTAAAAGCTACTTCTACATTTCTAGCTCGTTTGCTAATGCGCATTAGATAACATTAACACTAATGATGAAAAAAAAGTTAAAATCTTGTCCATTATATAATCGAATACAAGCCAAGCATGTTCTTCATGCTCTATTTTCCAGTAAAAAAATATGAGTTGGTAACTTAGTAGTGGAGAGTTCACAAATAATAATACTTTTTCGTTTATGGTCTGATTTATGCTATTATAACATTAAGCAATTCTAAAACCTGACAATTACTCTTAAGACTAAAACATATAGGGAATTTATAAAATCCTTAATATTATTCTAATAAAGCAACTGTAAAGTACAAAGAATGTGACATGACGTAGGACTCGCAAACAAAAACATAAAATCTAGGTCATTCCATCAAGCTTTCTGCATTCCATGACTATCAATTATTTTAGCCATTTCAGAAAAATGTTTATTGAAGCTAGTACTCACATCTAAGTAAACCACATGAGATTGGAAATTCTAGATGATAAAGAGCATTAAAATAGATTGAAAATTTCTAAATTTAGCCCACGTGAAACCTAAACCAAAAGAAAAACTGAACCACAATTTGATTCACCCAAGAAGGTTACGAGGCATATTTTCAAGGTTAAGGGCATACCAGGCGATTACGCACATAATCCAAAAATGCAGGGACAATTGGATAACGATATTGTTCACTGCTTTGACTTTGAAGGGATTTCTGAAAGCAAATGATATCCCCATCTTCAAGCTACAAAGAGGAAGAGCAACAAAAGAAATTATCACTAATGGAGCAGGAATTTGTCATATGATGAAACTGATGGGATGATAATTAAAAGAAGCAATTGACATAAACCTGATTGCCACAGAAACTTAGCTTCTTGTCAACATATTCACACGTGACGTTAGGTTCAAATTTGATTTCCTTCACACGAAAAAGTAAAGTAAATAATTGGCAACAGTACAAGAGCAAGATCAATATGGGGCGGGGAGGTAGGGGAGGAGGGAGAGAACTGACCTCAAAGAGTTCAATTTCTTCATTGGGAGCAAAGCCAGCCATTTCATTAAGCTTTATCAATATGTCTGTTGGTTTACCATTGACTTTCACGAAAAGCCGTCCAACATACCTGATCACAATGAATAAAGAACTCATGAGTAGAGATACGATTATTTCCCATAGCAACGAGACTCTAAACCTTGCAAAGCACCAAAAGATTCTGGAGGATGCAGGAGGCTGAAATAATGATTTAGAGTTTTTTAATTGCAGAGAATCACAAATTCAATATAACTATGAAACTATCAGTGTTGTGAACCCAAGGAAGCAGCTTAACAAGCGTTTTGTAATATCTGATTTCCACATATCATATTCCCATTCCTATTCCTACTCCTACTTATCTTAATGTGCCAGATGTGAAATCTAAGCCCCCGTTATCCCAAAAATTTATCCCTCTTCTTTTCAATCACACAATCTTCCATAAAATAATATTACACGTAAATCGAAAAATTTTATATCTTTTTCAACCACACACTCTCCAAAAAAATAGTATTCCAAAAATGAAAATTGCCACATAATGGGGGCCAAACGAGGGCTAAAGTCGAATTTCAGACATGTTTTGGAATACAGAAAGAATAATCGAGAACAGGGTTCAAATATAGCTGCAACTCATCTTCTGAGGCATCAGTGCATAACATTTTCATCTAATCAGCAATAAATGAGCACGTACCGCAGCTCCTCTTTGATGGGATCATAAGTTTTGAAGAACAGAAGAATATCCTCCTTAGTTTTCTCGGGAGGAGGGATAGGCTGCAAATCCTACATAGAGGAACATATCATTAAGCACAAAAAAAAAAAAAATAATAATAATAATAATAATAATAATAAATAAATAAATAAATCACTATAATCACCAAGACAGAAAGATATGTGATTTAGCAGAGCCTATTACCAAGTCATGTTCTACTTCCAAGAACAATTTTAGCTCAGCATTATTTGCTTTGCTGCATACTTCTCTCAATTGTCCAACCTGAATGCAAATTAAGGACAAAAAATTGTAAATGCACACAAAATCAATCAACCACCATTAGACAACTTCAACAAAATATGAAAGTAATCAAACATAATTTTACCAAGGAAGAAAGCTTTCCAAAAAAAAAATTGATGAGGTAATAAGAGCAAGAGCTCTGGGCCAAACAGCCAATATGATTTATACGTGTAACTAAAGACAATCATGAACATTACCAAGCCACTTCCCCAGCCCCCTCAATTTTTGTATTTGATGAGGAAAGCACTTGAGAAAAAGAGAGCTTATGGGTTAGTAATGTCATGAATGAGTACGACTGGCATAACAAGCTACCAGCCTTTTAGTTGTTCATATCATATTGAAAATCAATATCAACATCCAACGGAGGAGCAACTTTAATTACTGCTTCACGTTTAAAAAGCAACTCTTGTTAAAAGCATAAATACACACATAAATGGTAAAACCTCTTGCTGCATATCCAACATATGTTCTATCACATTTCTTGATAACATGATGGAACTTGGAAGCAGCAAAAGAATAAAAAAATAGACAACAAGAGAGAAGGGAAAAGATTCAGCAGTCAGGAAGTAAGATACCACAAAATATATTCAATTTGAGAGAGTTGAATTTCCAGGATTAGTCACTTCAACTCTTCAACAGCCTTCAATGGATATTCAAGTATCCAAAGTAAAAACAAGGTTTCTAAATGATCAAAATATTTAACTAGTTTGCGTATCTTGGTGGTGGTTACTTTTTATGATCCTAGGTCGGAACAAATTGATAGGATTCCCATCTTACGTCCCAGTTTCCCCACCCTGTAATACCAGAAGATAACATCTTTCTCCAAATTCAGCCACAAAATAATTACCAACCCTTGAAGACATTTTTAATGTATGTCACTTAAAGCAAGATTCTTGAGTAGTATTACACCAAATGCAGAAATGAAAACTAAGTAAATTAATCCTTTTTAGGATCCATGAGAAAAAAATAATGACTTGATCAAAACTATAAGGTACAAAAAGGTCAACTAAAGAATATTCTAAATGCTGGTGCTGAAAGCTTCATCAACAAACTCTTCAAGAAATTTCAGTGTCTCATTTACCTACTGTTCTTATATTGAAAATTGAATATCCATCAATTACCAACATCAATGTGCATCTTTTTTCTTTTTTCCACCATGTTACATTGGTCTTTTCATAATTTTTTTTTGGATAGGTAATCAAATAATTTTATTACTTAAAAGAGAATACACGGGGGGTGTACAATCACTTTAAGCTATTAAGGAAAGACATGAAATTAGGCCACCCATCTACAGGATTTCTAGCCACAGCATTAAACCAAGAATACAAGGTAAAGTAAAATGTTTCTCTTATCTGCTCTCTTGTCTTTGTTTGGTCTTCGAAGCAACGGTTGTTCCTTTCTCTCCACACGCACCAAACAATACAACCCGGGATAAGGTGCCATACTAGTTTGCTATCTTTATCCCGAAGTTTTCTACGCCATGCCCGTATCACGTCCTCTATACGATGAGGCATCACCCAATCCATAGATTGTGAACTGATTATACTGTTCCAAATCCAACGTACACCATCACAATGAATGAACAAATGATCAATTGTCTCCCCATCCTTCTTACACATATAACACCACTCGGTTGCATAAAAGCCTTTACGACGAAGATTATCTACCGTTGAGACCTGTCCCCTCACAACTGTCCACAATAGGATTGCCACCCGAGGAGGCAATTTACACTGCCAAACCAACTTCCATGGGAATGAATTATTCACACATCCCATGAGGGAACCAAAGTACAAGCAAACCGAAAAAATGCCATCCTGTGCTATCCTCCACCTGATGCAATCCCTCTCTCCAATTCGAATTTGGGCCTCATGTAAAATGGTCATAAATAGTGAATAATTTTCCAATTCCCAATCCTGAAGATCCCTCCCAAAAGTTATATTCCAACTATAACTCCCATTATGAATGTCTAAGGAATCACTCACCATGGCAGTGGACACTGAGGCAATACGATACAAAGAAGGGAATCTCTCCTTCAGCGGTTGATCTCCGCACCAACAATCATCCCAAAATTTAATCTCATTACCATTTCCAACCACAAACTTCAGTTTGTCCAAAAATGCACTCCATCCCCGTCGGATATACCTCCACAAGCTCACCCCATAAGAACCACGATCCTCAAATGTACACCATCCCCCAT
>NW_019246376.1:204415-204597 GCF_002742605.1 Olea europaea var. sylvestris
CACCCTGCTAACCTTCTCTCCATCCTTTCCACAATACCATTCCAGATATGGGTACTTTTAAATCGTGCCCCTAATGGGAGTCCTAGATATGACATTGGCAACTGCGCAACCTTACAACCCAATATATCATCCAGCTCCTCGACATTATTAACCTCCCCAACTGGAATAGCCTCAGACTTTCT
>NW_019246376.1:206036-224983 GCF_002742605.1 Olea europaea var. sylvestris
AAAAAAAAAATGTATATATATATATTATAGGATACCTTAAAATGATAAAAAGACAGCTGTTTCTGAATACGAAAAGTGCTAACTTTGTCATGATCCACAAGATCAAAGTATATTTCCCTGCCAATCTGCTGAACTAGGTCCTCATCACGAGCAATCTATGAGGCACAACAAAATCATAAACGAATCCATGTGTAACAGATGGAACAGACAAGTGAACAGCGTAAGCAGTAACCTGAATGATAGTGTAGAGGTGTGCCTCTGCTTTTTCCTTTCTCTTTTGCTCCTTTTCCTCTTGTTCTTTCTTCAATCTTATCTGCAATGTTTTTGTTCTAGAGATCAGTAAATCAGAGTGAACACCAGAATCTCATCAACAGCAAGGATATCAAAAGGTCTCACCCTCAGGTGTTCTGTAATATCCTTCTCATCCACGTTGCAAATTATTTTATCCTTGTCATTTTCACGTATATACACAAGCATGTATGCGTTTGAATTTTTTGTAAATTTGAATAGTGAATTATTGAATCCAGGGTTTGTCTGTGGTAACTGTTGTGCAGAAGAGGGAAGAGTAACAACGTATTAAAATGAACAGTACAATCAATAAGCAGGAAACTGACATACAAAACAGATTAAAAAAACTACCTCTTCCTCACCACCATACTGCTCTTCCAATGCTCTCTTCATGTCTTCTTTGGTTACACGTTCATCATCAAATTTGAACCTAAAGGAAAACAAAGTCAAGAGTATGTCAACAACCACATAAAGCAACCTAAAACTGCAGTTTGTTGAGCAGTATGGTGGGCAATTCAAAAACTAAAGCAGGAATAAACCATGAGTACTGATTCATGTTTCTGAATTAACAGAATGCACAAAGGACAAAAAGAAATTTTGAACGTCTACTACAGCTGTAAACGCAAATAAAAAACCCCAGATAATAAAACAAAGATAAATAGAAAATTCTGATCAGACTTGCACGCATCACCAATAAGTGCACTAGAAAAATTGAGCAAATGCAGTTCAAAATGCTTTCCCGCATAAGCCCGATATAGCAAAATATAGTAAAAACACAATACTAAGATAGAAAACTAGTGAATACCACTGATCAGAAAGGGTTGGCCTGATATAAGCATAATAATGTCCACCATGCACCCCACCGCTGTGAACCAAAACACTAGAAACAGCAAGAACGGATTTAGTACAAGTATCATAAAGATAATATCGTCCTGTACTTATTTTCGGATGTCATAGCAAGAAAGGGAAATCTCTTTTATATGTTCTGATAGATGTTTTGAAACTAATATTGGAGCCCAGAAAATGCGGTAGAATATGGAAGGAAAAAAAACAGGAGGTAGAGTAGCGAAGAAAGGATATTTTAATGACCATTATCAAGAAGTTTAGCGTGGAAAAATTTAGCAAGACCAGCACACTTCTGAGAAAGAGAAGAATGCATAGTTAATTGTCAAAAGGCATAAAGAGCAGAACACAATTAATAAGGCCAAAATGACATGTTTCTCATCTAAAAAATATACATAACCAGAAATAGCACCAAATTAAAATAAAAGTAAAGAAATGCAGCAACAGAATACCTGTGAAGCGTGTAGAGGTTGCAAACACTCCTATCTGCATCAGGAGACATGTATTTTCCATTCTCAACGTCAAGATCAAGTTGCAAAGGGAACTCATAACGGTCATTAATCTGTTTAATCAATATAACAAATAATTAAATGATTAAAAATGTTCAGCAGCTCGATATAACCAAAGATGTTACGAGAAGCAACTTGGTGCAGAAGCGATAATAAAATTCTTGTACCAAGAATTGAGATAAGAAAAACTAGGAATAATTTGATTGTATTGATTTGAGAATGAATGAATGAAAATTGTACAATGGCCCTATAGGTAAATTATTCTTATTCCGAATAGTACTAGGAGATTGAAATAAGGAAACTATGAAATTAATAGAAGTCTAATCTAATTAAAACTCAATAAAGAAACTATAATTCTAATAAAATATGAAGTCCTATTACAAGAGAACTAAATAGAAAATAAACTTCTAAAAAATATAAAACATCTTTGTAGTAGGAATTTTAGTTGTACTACAACACAGCTAAAATGTTATTTCTTTTGACAGCCATCGAAACGACAAGCACATTTAAGCAAACAATTTTTTAGCTGACGTATATAGGCAAGCCTCATAAAATCTTTCAAAACCCAGAGGTCCTCACTAAAATTTTTAGCACAAATTCCTAATTTAGATGTTACCTGAAATGTCCAAAAGGATGTTTCTGCTCATAAATAAATACATTAACTTCATAGCTTTACACTACGCCTCCATGTGCTCCCGAAAAATGAACTCAAAAACACCAGCTTGAGTCAGGAAAGAGAAGTAAGAATGTTTCCAGAATATTGAAAAGACATAAAAAGGTATCTTCCAGCAATGGTTTGTAGCTGGGAAAAATCATCTGGGAGGTTTCCAAGAATACGATAAAGAATCAACTCAACAAATTACTGTTTTCTGAAAAAGTGGAAATCAGCCAATCTAACTAGTTTCTGGCCAGTGGAATAATTTCAAGCAGGAAAAAGCATAGACCTATCAGACTGAAAACTAGTGTTGAAAATAGCGAAGACTTGAGGACTTACCATGCAGCCTAATTGGCAAGCCCACTCAATCAGCTAGACTAATTAGATACAAAGTAGACCAAACCGTATACCTATATTGTACACACACACACATCTGAATCAAAAAGATAATTTCTAAATTCTTACCTTTACCATAGTATCCTGAATAAAATCATATTCAAATCTTTTTAACTGAAGCTGGAGAACAGGTGGGAAATTGGTGAACAGGACACCCTTCCTGGCATCCTGAAAATATCAAAGTTAACCATAGCTTTGTGAGAAATAGAAGCTTTGATAACAATATAATTACAAAGTGTATAATCATGGTTCAGACATCAAAAATAAAGATGGACTTGCTTAATAGAAAGCAGGTAGGTATCATCAGGCACTTACAAATTTACAACTTGGTTTTCCTCCAAAATAAGGTAAGAAACTTCTTTTTCAGAAAGGAAAAGAAAAGGTAAGAAACTAAATGCATGTATCCGTGCGTATGTCAACATAATATGCAATCAACTTAAACAAGGTCTACTTCTTTAATTTTTACAACTTTCTTTCCTTCTCAATCTCCTTATTTCGCCTATTGCAGAGGCACACCTTCCAAAAGTTGGCTATTGAATTGCCAAGCCTTAAGTGCACTTTCACTGACAATATAGCGGCCGTAGCATCCACCGGTAATGTGTGGAATTGAAAAAAAGGAGAATCATGTTTGTTCAACATTTGTCAAAACAAATAAGGAAACATAAAATATAAAAAAGACATCCAACCTGCAAACCATATTGCTCAACGTGATATTTATTGTCACCCTCAAGGGGTACCACTTCCACATATTGGTCAAAAGAAGCATACACATCCTTGCAGCCTTTGACATCAAGCTGGAGATCTGACATAAACGAAAATAACAGAAAGACGTAAAAATCACCTCAGAAGGGTGCCATCAGTTGGGTGCTCAGGGACATACCATAAAAAGATTCCTTCCTTGCAGATTTATAGTCTACATTGATACAGTCAATATAATTCATGTGGTGTCCTTCAAATAATTGTTGTATCGTACCCTCCACAACAGTTCTCTGAACAAAACAATTAAAATAATGAATAAGCGTCCAATTTCCAAGGAAGCGAAAACAAGAAAACTCAATGTTATAGTTTTTATATCAGTATTTTTGATAACGAGATAACTATAGTGCTTTTAGACATGTTACTTTCATTTTGTCTTCAAGTTTTTCACAAAGAACTCTATTTAGCTCTTGAACATCATGCTGCATAAACGAATCATATGTATCCCATCCGAAAGATTTTGTCAACTCTTTTGTTGCTACACTAGTATCATTGTACTGGAGCTTATAGAATAAACTCTGCAAAGCCAAAGGGATGCTTCCTGATGGATTATCATTCTTTGTGGTTGGCATGTGATATATTGCCTGAAACACAGTTCGTGTTAGGCATTTTCTAGGAAAATAATATTGAAGAGACTAGCAAACTGTATGTACTAACCTTTCTGAAATAAGGAATATGGTACAGTGTCTGGAGGAGAGAGTTCATATAACATGTAGCTCCCTGATTCTTGAGACCCACATAACCTGTCTCCTTCTTTGAGTCATGTGACCAGTAATCAACAACTTTACGAACAGCAACATCAGCCTCGACTACACATGTATCACTCACAAGATAACCTCTACCGGGGTCATATAGTTCATTAAGAGGCATAAATGAAGTGAAGCCCCAATCACTTTCTCTAGCATTAAACTGGTGATGTGTGTCTGCAAAAATAGTTTTATCAAAACCACCATCCAACGAACAATGCTACTATAAGATCTGTGAGAATCTATATTAGATGACTTATAGCAAAGAACAACAATCAATAAGGTATACTTTTTAATTGAAGATGAAGTAAATACTAAATACACAATTCAGCAACTAATAAAGCTCCAAATCTCTAATATTGTATGTACTAAAGTTATAGCTTTAATGTTTTATTTTTTTTTATTTCTAAGTACGCAAGTAACAGAAACTTAAAAAGACTGGCGACTTGTAATAGATGGCACTGTCTTAGATTGGGAGATATATTAAGAATTTCAATGCAACTTGCATTCATGTTAATTATCCTACTCGAGCTGACATTTATCTACTTGGTGCTATTTTACAATTAACCCTAGTTTTCCGCTCCATGGTTTACCAATTTTCCACATCAAAACCCAGTGTGAAACACACAATGCATGATCAACCAAAATTTAAATTAAAATAAAAAGATCTAGATTTTCTTGTAACAAAATATGACCAAATAAGGCAGAGAAAATTTTATTTAATAAGGTTGATAAGTGACCATTAACATGATCCATCGTTGTTGTGAAGTAGATGAATGTGGCGATGGATTGAGTGTAGTGGACAAAAGAAAAGAATTCATGTAGCTGAACCCAAATTTATTCATAAAAAACACTTGAACCTAATAAGTGAACCATCCCAAAGTCACTGCCTTGATTTCTTACTTGATATCAATATGTGCCCACAAGGTAAAAGTACACTTATTAGCAAGCACGTTGCGCTAATAAAATCATAGCATGGTCAACCTCAATCAATTCTGTTTCTAGTATGTGTTTATCAGAATCACTATCAAAGCTGGAATATGTGGAAAATCTACAGTTAATTTTTCTTAATAATTCTCCGTTTGGAAAAATTAATTTATCATTTATGAATAGTCAAACTTTATTTTCAAATGTCCGCTGAAATGGACCCACAAGTAGTATCCACTTATCCAACACTCACTTTTTTCTATTTATGAATTAAACCGTTTAGAAATTCTTCCCAAATGGAAGCTAAAAGAGCTCCACTACTTTCTCATTGAATTGAATTGATTCATTAGAAATTGCTGCAAGTGTATTGTTTTTGTCCTTCTGGAGAGTATGCAATTATTTCACCAAGAAAAGTTACAAACATCATTCGCTACAAAAAGGTAATTTAGCATTTTACTACACAGCAACTTTTGGAGTTTGAATCTTGAAACTAGGTAGATAAATATGTCTATTACTAACAAATGAATATATCTGGCAGATTTTTTCCAAAAAATAACTAAAGAATATATACAAGAAAGTTAGAACAGATAACAATGACTCTGCGAAGGAAGTGCTGAAAATGGATAATCACAGAGATTCTTAAAGAATGAAATAAAAATTGCAAATTGTTGCCTTAAACCAGCTACAGAGCCACTGCAAATTTTCCATGCTCAATAGTCCTCTACAGCCACATCTACATCACAGTTCTAGCAAACAATGCAACAACCAATGCCAGAGAATGCAAACATTTAACCAGCTGCTAAATACCATTGGTTCTAACTTTCTGATCTGCTAACTTCTATAAACACCACACAAAGACTATTGAATAACAATTGAAGCAGTGACTCCCCATTGTGTTGTCAAAAAAGGGTAGACAAAAAACAATTAACTCATAACTTTCCCTCGGTACTAATGATTTCTATTAATAGGCAAGGTATGGGTCAATGCCAAAAATCCCCACCTAGGCACAGGTGTTAAGTCAGCTAGCATCCAGAAATAAACTCAAATTAGAGCATCACAACTAATGTAATTGCATTCAACATTAAATCTTTGTTGTGCATATGACTCATATAGAGTGGAATGCAGATCCTCTGAATTAGATAGGCCGATGTCAAAGCAGAGTGAAGTGGAGTGAGAAGAACGTAGTACAGCGAACCGAACCAAACGGAGCAGAGCGACGGCATCGGCCTTGCGGGGATTTAATTCACTATTAGGTTGCTAAGGACGTTGAACGGGTTTGGGGTGCGAGGGGCAACGCCCCCGCAGTATGGTACATGTGTATTTTCTTGTACGGGCTTTAGAGTCTCTATAGACCTAGGTTAGGGTTAGTATAAATAATAATATTATAACTCTATTTTTTCATAATGAAAAAAAATATCTCCACTTCGCACTCGTGGATGTAAACACACTGCCGAACCATTTAAATTCTTGTATTGATTTCCCTATTTCATCTCTTTATTATTGGACATAAAATCCAACAATCTTGAATTATATCTTTTCTTTAATCACTCAGTACTTCAAGCGGTAAGTTTAAAATTTCACATTTGAAGTGCTACAATCATTGAGCACGGAAGATAAAAGAGAAAAACGGGGCCACCGCCAAACTGTGATAAAACTACAGTAGTTTCCATCTATACAGAGGGCAGAACTGTGATACACTTATTTTTCTTCACATATAGACTTTGCAGGGTATTAATTTTCATTTGATTACTGCAAATATATTTCCATACAAATTAAGTTATAGGTAAAGCATTTTCAAGTAGAAATCTTACAATGCTCCAGCAAATAATTGAGTCTAAACAATTTATTCAAAGTCAAAAGACTCAAGATAAACAGCTATTGACAATACAATTTCTATAGTCTATCTACGAATAAATAGCATCTGCTATTGAAATTAACATGTGAATACTAAGAAAGACTTACCTTTCCTAACGGTGAGTTTGCTATGAATTTGATTGATCACTGACAAGCTAAATTGTGCATATCTACTCCAACCATAGGGCAAAGTTGTAGAATCCGCAACATCAAGATACATCGACAAATGTTCAACATCATTACCCTTCGGAAATATAAGCACTCTCCTGACCATCACAAAGTAATTTTCCTTCTAATTCCACACAAATAATAATAAAAACACAAAGGAGACGATGACAAATCTAATGGACATGCAGAAACAATTCATGAATTACCATTTGTATCCTCCCACGATGAAAATTTCAGAATAAAGCTTCTTCATATTCAACCTCGAATAATTCTCAATTGTCCATGTAAACTGGGCTGAAGGTGGATCATCCACTGCTAGGGCATCCACTGTATTCGTTACTTCCATAGGTTCAACTAGATTAAATCAAAAATTACCAAACCAAGGACGCAGCTAAAATTAAAAATATGAGTCCAACAATATTTGTACGTGGAGAAGGCTATACCTTCCATTTGTTGAGGGCCTTCCGGTACGAAATCAGCACGAGGAACCAGCATCTCGTCCTCCTCTGACTGCTGAGAAAAAGAGAACCAAATGCCACAGATATTGGATCTAATCAATTTGGACAAAGTTTTTCTAACGCAGAGCCTAGAATTCAAGCTTTCGTCGCAACTCAATCGCAAAATTCAGGCCAACTTTCGGAACCTACTATTACAATCAAGGCTAAAGCTCAAATTACACCATCAAGAAATCATTCAATTGCCTAACAAATTTTAATCTAGCAAGTGCAAGAAACAGTAAAAAGATTGAAACCCAGTAATTTAGTCAGCTACACACATGCGCATATATGCATGCGTTATACACATGTGTACACGTGTATTTGTGGGTATAATTCTTTTTTGATAGGTAATTTGTGGGTATAAGTCAAGAGAGAAGAAAATTTTACTTACGTCCATCGGGTGAGAGGTCGTGAGGGTCAGGGGTGGTGATTAACGCCGTGTGATCGGGGATACTATACGACTGTGTGTGTATACATACACATAAAAACCAGAGAGAGAGAGAGAGAGCGAGTGTTGTGAAAAAGAAACACTTCTGGGTGATGACGAAATTGGGAGACTTGGAGGGGAAATTTGGAAATTTCGAGAAATATGTTAGAGGCGGACTCTTTATATTCACACCACATTTTAATAAAATAAATAAATAAATAAATATACCCCGCTTTAATTGCATTATATAATTCACGTTTATTCATTATCACACTTATATCCATAACTTTTTCATAATTATATTATTATTTTTAACATTTCATTGATCATAAAATTTTAGCCCTTATCTGGGAGTGATTTTGGACAAAGTTGAAGCCGTAATCTAACTGTTATCCATGTGAAGCAGTCACAATTTTGGACCACTTTTAAGATAGAAAGATATTTTTGCCCTTGGTGATTTAATTCATTCCTCATGAGGTATGGGCATTTTGGTATTTACATTTCCACAGTGAAATATTGCGGCCAAAATAGAACCCCAGTTACAAGTGAAAAAATCGCTAAAAATAGGAGAAAAATCTCTCCCAAACAAGGGTTTATTCTTAATCATGTTTTTTGTACAAAAATATTATTAACGTACTTTAAAATGAGGTTTAAATATTTATTCACATTTTAACATTATTATTTTGTTGTTTGTTTAAAAATACAGTACACGAATAAGTAATTTTACTCTATCTTAAAGAAAATTTTGGATAGAAATCATAATTATGAAAATTTTATGTGTATTTGAGAAAAAGAATACGATGAAAAAATTTTGAGACATAAAGGTGATAATGTGAAAAGGTTATGAACATTTCATATAATTAAAGTGTAATTTAATTATTAAAAAGTATAGTGTAAGTATATTTAACCAGGATCACATGAATGGATGCGGAGGGGGCGTTTTGAGGAGAATTTGCGCTAAATTTAAGAGGAAATTACATCTACATCCTATTTTTTATTAATTACATGACATTTTAGTTCTAATAAAGAATTTTTATTTTTGTTTAGTTTGATATATGTGTTCTCAATTCTTATTTTGTTGTGTTTTTATTTTCAAAACATTAATTAGTTAGCATTGTTTCAATTGAAATGTAGATAATACTTGCCGTTTGAAAATAATTACATAAATTTAATTTTATAAAATTAATTCTTTTAAAAATAATCATTTAATAGAAACTATCACGTAAAAGCGGCCAAAATATTAATTTTCAAGAAAAGACTGGTTTTGGTAATAGCATAAATAAAAAAAATAATTGTTGTGTGTAAAAGTAAAGTAGAAGGAAAATTAGTGAAGAAATTTGACATATTTTTTTTTATACTCAAATTTAGTTCTATATTTTTAAAAATTTAAAACGTTACAAGCTTATAAAGTTTGCTTGATGAGCCTCGACTTTGAACCTGGTCAAATAGGGTTTTCCTTGCTTGACCTGGGTTTTAAAAGTCCAATTTGGCTTCAATTAAAACTTAAAAATCAATGTTCATCAATCAAAAAATATGCATTTATACCATTATAGAAATTGCTCAATTGCAAAAATTACACCACTTGTTTACCAAAATTTGCAGTCGAATGATGTTCATCACAAACTGATAATTGCTTATCCAATTCCTTTAACTTCTGGGGCATAATTCCTGCAAATTGATACCACCATTACAACCCTAGTGGTGGTGGAGTTCGGCAGGCATGTGGGCGGAAGATGGTACTATGTGGATAAATAGGTGACGGCTTGGCAAGGTTGTGAAAGTGGTGGTAGTGGAAATTTTAGAACTAAGCTATAATTTTTTTTAAAAATTTAGGATTATGATTGCAATTAGTATTTATTTTTTGTTTTCTTTTATTTGAATATGATGGTAAAATCATTATTTATTAAAAAAATGGATGAAAACGACTTTTTGAGCAATAAAATGTGGGAACTGTGGGTGAAAATGTCAAAAAATAAAATGTATGGACGTTTTGCACAATAACATTGAAAGATAGGAACGTTTTGTGCCAATTACCCTTTTTTAAATAAATATACCATATTTTAATTGCATTAAATAATTAACTTTTATTCATTATCACACTTATATCTTTAACTTTTTCTTAATCATATTATTATTTTAAACATTTCATTGATCATAAAATTTTATCCTTAATCATATTTTTGTTCAAAAATATTATTAACATACTTTAAAATAAGGTTTAAATGTTTATTCACATTTTACCATTATTATTTTGTTGTTTGTATAAAAATACAATAAACGAATAAGTATTTTTTACTCTATTTTAAAGAAAATTTTGGATAGAAACCATAATTGTGAACAATGAAAAAATTTAAAGACATAAGGGTGATAATGTGTAAAGGTTAATAACATTTCATATAATTAAAATGTAGTCTAATTATTAAAAATTATGGTGTAAATATATTTAACCAGGATCGCATGAAAGGATGCAGAGGGGGTGTTTTGGGAGAATTTTAGTTAAATTTAAGAGGATATTATATTTAGATCGTATTTTTTTATCAATTACATGACATTTTAGTTGTAATAAAGAATTTTTATTTTTGTTTATTTTGATACTAGTCGCTATCACGTGTGTTGCACGAATTTTGTATTTATCGTATTTTTATTAGTGTATGAATTTTAGTTTTTTTGGAGAGTTTTTAAAGTAATATCTAAAAATATTTTAATGATATTAGAAAAAATATGCTTGTATATTTCATGCTTGAATAAGAAATATATAAACTATTTTGTTTGTATTTTTTGATAGTGTTGATATGATTGAATTAAATGTGAAATTATATTTCTAAATTTTGTGTAATTCAATATTGTAAAATTAAAAAAACTCTCCGCACAGTGCGGAGAGAGTTGAACCAAGTACGGAGTAAAAATAAAAAAAGATGTGGAGAGAAAAAAACCTCTCCGCACAGTGCGGAGTAAAAAAAATCTTTGCACAATGCGGAGAGATGACAAACCAATTTTTCCAACAGTACGGAGAACAAAAAAAAACTCTCCGCACTGTGCGGAGAGAGTTAATCTCTTCGCATAGTGCAGAGAGTTGGTCCGCACCATGGCAAAACTCTCCGTACAGTGTGGAGAAAAAACTCTCCACATAGTGCGTAAAGAGTTTAACCATGTGTGGAGTAAAGTGCGGAGAGATTTTTTTTCTCCGCACAGTGCGAAAAGAGTTGAACCATGTGTGAAGAGTTAGCAAACTCTTCGCATAGTGTGGAGTAAAAAAAACTCTCCGCACAGTGTAGAGAATTATTTCCAAATTCCTTAATTACAAGTCAAATTTCAAGATTATAAATTTTTCGTATATACAACGAAATAGAGTCGAAAAACATGGCTCAAAATCAATTATGTCTTCTTTAAATTCCCGTCACAGCTCAATCTCTGAGCATGCAAATCATATTTATGGTATTGAAAATGAGTTTTCTCGTTATTCATACAATGAAATAATATGTAAGTTGTGCAAAGAATGTGATATTGATAGTACCATGACATTGCTTTCACAAATGGAGGCTTTAGCGTACCAACCAAATTCAATAATTTACACTTGCTTGATAACAGCTCTTGGACATTAAAAGCGGATACAATTTTCAATAAAATTATACTTTCGGGGTGTAGGCCAAGAATTAAAGTGTTCAATGCATTACTCAAAAGTTGTTTGAGAAAAAGCTTCTTGGAACTTGCAGATAAAGTTTTGAGAGTTTTTGTTTTTCTCTTGACACTGTACGGAGAGATAGTTTGTCATCTCTCCGCATTTTATGGAGTCTTTTTTTTGTTCATGTGCTACATATCGTATTTTTAACTTACTATATTTGCAGTCTACCATATTTACAAATAACTTATCATATATACTGCTTACCGTATTTGCAACTTACCGTATATGTTGGCTACCGTATTTGTAATTTACTATATTTCTATATACGACTTTTGTACTTACAAATACCGAGAATGCAGAATATCGTACATTCACTTACCAAATCGAATTCCAAAAAAAATTTAGATTTTTATTTTTCAATATAAACATAAAATAAATACTAAATATATATAAAGCACAAAATATAAATATATATGAATATGATGCTCAATCTTCAATTTTCCAATATTGAATTACACAAAATTTAGAAATATAATCTTCACATTCAATTCAATCATATCGACACTATCAAAGAATACAAGCAAAATAATTTGTATAATCTCGTATATTTTTTTATTCAAGTATGAAAGATACAAGTATATTTTTTAGATGACACAATACTATTATGCAATTGCAAAAATAATTTATAATTATTTTCTTATATCATGAAAATATTTCTAAATATTACTTCAAAAACTTTCCAAAAAACTAAATTTTATACACTAATAAAAATACGATAAATGCAAAATTCGTGTAACACACGTGATAGTCACTGTGCGGAATTTTTTTTTTAACCTCGCACTGTATGGAGAGTTTGCCAACTCTCCGTACTGTGCGAAATTTTTTTTTTTTTGCTTTTTTTACTCCGCACTATACAGAAAGTCCGCACTTTGTGAGGACAAGGTCCGCACAGATTGTGCGGACTATTAGCACAGAATGTCATATCTCCGCACTGTGCGAAGACATTTTTTTTGTTTTTTTACTTCGCACTGTACGGAGAGTTTGCCAACTCCCTGTACATAGTTTGTCATCTCTCCACACTATGTGGAGAGTTTTTTTTATTTTTTTTAAAACTTATGTGCAAAAAGGTTTTTTTTTTTTTTTTGCTCATGGCAGTTTATATTTACTAAAATTTTCTTTTTTTAATGCTATGGCATGATGTGTGAAAGAATATTTGTTTGACATAATTATTTTCTTAATGCTAGTGGGATGATATGTGGAAGAACATTTGTTTGACATAAATAAAATAAAAAATAAAAAATGACATCATGCATAGTAAAATTGGATTCATTTACTATTGTATGAATAGTAGACCCTCCTTCCCCTTTCTATTAGAAGTTAGATGTGTGTTCTCAATTCTTATTTTGTTGTGTTTTTATTTTCAAAACTTTAATTAGTTAGCATTGTTGCAATTGAAATGTAGTGCAGTTAATAAAACTTGCCATTTGAAAATAATTACCCAAATTTAATTTTTTGAAATTAATTCTTTTGAAAATAATTGTTTAGTATAAAATATTGCGTAAAAGGGGCCAAAATATTAATTTTCAAGAAAAGACTGGTTTTGGTAATAGCATAAATAGAAAAATAATTTATTGTGTGAAAAAGTAAAGCGGAAGAAAAACTAATGAAGATATTTGACATAATATTTATTGATACTCAAATTTAGTTTTATATTTTTTAAAATTTAACGTTACAAGCTTACAAAGTTTGCTTGATGAGCCCTATTTTTTTGCTTGACTTTGAGCCTGACCAAATAGGGTTTTCCATGCTTGACTTGGGTTTTTTTTAAAAGTCCAATTTGGCTACAATTAAAACTTAAAAATCAATGTTCATCAATCAAAAAATCTACATTTATACCATTTTTATAAGAGAGTGAATTTGCAAATTTAGATGCGTTTGACGTTATTACTTTTATTATTATTTATTTTTCTTTTGTATATATGATTTGTTTTGTGAGAGAATGAGGAAACATATTTAGATATTACGATGATGAGTTTCTCGAGTTTTAGTAAAATTTATGAGCTTATGAGTTGGATGAAAGATGAGAGTTTACAAGTTGATTTACTTATTTTGTTTTTGAAATTCAATTAAAAAAGAAAGGAAAAGTAAAAACCCTTATTAACCAGTGTGCTAAAAAATTTAATATCTCTACAAAAATCAACAACTTAAATAAATCTTTAATAGTTCAAACTGTTTGCACTCTCTCAAATTATTATTTTTGTTACAAGATAACTTTTTTTGTCGACAAAGTTTTATTATTATTATTATTATTATTATTAAGAGACATGCTTATGTTCGGTGGGCGTTAAAATCAAATTTTTAGTATATTTTGATAGAAGTTAATGAAATGCGTGTTGAAAAGTTGAAGATCATATGCAACATGTTAAAATTAATTGTTGACTCTGACTTGAATTAAAATTTTAATTTTAATTTCTATCAAACAAGAAAATAGTTTTTTGTTGATAAATTATATTTATTAAATAAGTTTTTTTTAAGTTATCAACGAAAATAACTCTGCCATCATACGGCTAGAGCTATTCGAAGCAAGTTCCTTAAATTCGAGGGTTATTCCCACCTTGTTTGCATCCAGAATTTCATAGCATAGTGATATTTTAAGTGATAATTATTGAAGATTTCAAAAATGGTTGTTTAATTCCAGCATTATAATTTGTCACGTCTTTCTTTTACCTTCATTTGAGGGGGATCTCCTATCTCGACGGACGTCACCTTCCCTTATATATTTATATATATAGAGTCATGCTTTAGGTACAGGTTAGGGATTCTATCCTACCGAGCACTCACAATACAGAGGACAGTTGGGGTTTTGGGCGACTTTTTATATAGGACCCACTTGCTATGAGAGTCGGTAGATGTTATCTTGGTAAAACAGCAAAATCCATATATATTATATATACACGCACACGCTAAGCACTGTGCTTAGTTGGAAAACCAACTATTTTACTAGTTATCCATCAATTAAATTATGTTTATAATTAATCTATTAATGACAATAGTTAATTAAAACAAAATTTAAACTAACAACAATCATTACAATTAGACACANGATGGCGGGCGCGACATGAGGTGATGGCAACGACAATAGTGCAACAATGAATATTGTGAGTGGAAAGCTTGACAATGAAAATGCAACAATAAATATTATAAGTGATGTTGATCTCGAAAATCAGACCTTCTACGTGGCCAACCGAGAGTTACTCCACATATTTCTCCCTGCGCATAATCAACGCACGATCAGACGTACACGGTCGGGACCAGCGGGGGTGGTGATAGCCGTATACACTCCGACGGTTAAGTCAGGTGCAGGTTGTCGGAACAGTACCCAGAGGTTGTGCAAAATAATAAGGGGGAGGAGAATATATATATATGTATATATGTATGTATATATATATATATGTGCTTGCTATGGAGTGCTATGTAGTAAGAGTTTCATTACCTTTGCCTCTTGCCAACCCTTGGGTATTTATAGGTTGGATGAACCGTTGGATGTGGGACACGTGTATACATCTGACGGTATGAGGTGTCTGCTTATAGACATCAATCAGCCGCGTCTGTAGAGTGGGCGGGTAATTGTTTCTCCCGAATTGAGTTGACATAAAGTTGATAAGTCACATCAACTAGCCTCATAGAGACGTCAAATCAATTTAAACCTTATGGGCAGAAAGGATCTTGGCAAAGATCTCCTTTTGAAATTGGCGGCAGAACTTCTGATAGAGGTCCCCAGAGTGCACTCCGCCTCGCCCCTGGGGCGAGGGTACTTCGGTCAACTCAACAGGATCGCCTATGTCTCGCAGTGTGATAGCAGGTCGTTGACTTGGGGAGATCAGTTCGGGAGATCACTTCGGAACCACTTCGAGTGGGTGTCTAGCAGATTGTAGTGTATGGTGGTGGACATTCCGAGGTGGTTCAGATAGGGGCATAATAGTGGTCCCCCAAGTCCAAGTATGAATATTTATATCATGGGTAGACTTGCCTTCCCGACTGGATGTGTATGCCTCGGTACGTGGACCGTGACTTGTGGGAGTTTGTGGGCCGATCTTCTGCATTCGTCGAAGCGATGATCTTAGGCAGATGCTCTAAGGCTTCGCTACTGCGTAAGGAAAACAATTACTCATGTGAGACCGAAGTGCTGCAAGACTGGATGATGCGTAGGAAGAAGGTCAACGCAGCGACCGAGGCGAAGACCTACAGTGGACTCGCCTCAGGTGCGTCTAAACTTTGTAAAGTCGAATGAGGAGCTCATCTACCACCGGTGCGCTGACCCACATGGGACGACGCGTTGGAAGATGGCTAAAATTTTGTAAAGTTTAGGGGAGTATGCAGGGACCGAGGCGATGACCCAAAGGGGACTCCGCTTCAGGTACGTCTAAGTTTTGTAAAGTTGAGTGAGGAGCTCATTTGCCACCGGTGCGCAGACCCACAGGGGACGACGTGTTGGGAGATAGCTAAAACTTTGTAAAGCTTAGGAAGGAATGCAGCGACCGAGGCGATGACCCACAAGGGACTCCGCGTCAGGTACGTCTAAACTTTGTAAAGTCGAGTGAGGAGCTCATCTGTCATCGGTGCGCTGACCCACATTGGACGACGCGTTGGGAGATGGCTAAAACTTTGTAAAGTTTAAGAGGGAACGCAGCGACCGAGGCGATGACCCACAGGGGACTCCGCGTCAGGTGCGTCTAAACTTTGTAAAGTTGAGTGTGGAGATCGACCCGAGGCGGGCATCTGACGTTAAATGATTTGACAGCTGTTGCGTATTTCCAAGGTGACAGTTGGGTGCCATGCCCATTTCCCTAAAAGGGTGCTGCGGCTACTTATTGTCAATGGCTGGTGGTGACCGAGGTGACGAGTTTTATGCGAGCATGAGGGTCACAGCAAGATCTTAGGCGTAAATCAAATCTGACGTTTCATTTCAACGGCCTAGATTGATGATGCGACGAACGACCTAGATTGATTGCATTTGAATTCAACTATGGAGATCAGCTGGAGCATTCTATAAAAGGCGAACTTTGAGCGTCTTTGAAGCTTTTCATACTTGTGCAAACAGAAAATTTACTTGCTCTCAAATCATTCGCGATTTCCGGCGTTTTTCGAGCGTTTCCGGCGAGAAATATCAATTTTCGACGATCTTACACCATTTTCGGCTGGGGAAACCTTTGAATTCGTAAGTTTCAGTAACTTTTGGGACATTTATTTTCTAAAAAATGGCTTTTGAGGGAAGTTCTGGTTCTGGGAGGGGACTAGAATTAGTGAGGATGGACGAGCCCACTGTGACGACCTCCTCCGATATAGCCGAAGCGATACTTGGTGGAGGGAATATATAGAAGAGGCCGGATAGCCCCGGTTGATACTTTTGTGCACTGGGGACGTCGGATTACTCCTCCAAACTAAAGGAGGCCAACCTAGAGAGACTTAGGGTAGAATATAGGATTCCAGATAGCATAAATCTGATCCTCCTCGAGCTTGAAGAGAGGGCCTACTACCCGAGGCCGGCCTTAGGCTTCCAATTCATCATTTCTTTAGGATGGTACTTAGGTCCTATGGATTAGCTTCAACCCAACTTAATTCGAACTCCTGGAGCCAAATGGTGGGCTCCTGGATGTTGTGGAAAGAGGCGTCACTTGGGGTTGAGATGCCCTTCTCCGTCTTCCAGACCCTTTATATTCCTAAAGTAACAGTCAGGGGGATAAGACCCGGGGCTGGTATTACCTTACTTCATGGGGTTCCCATACTCCATTCGTACTCGATCTGCCGAGCTCCATCAAAGAGTGGAAGAGCTCGTGGTGCTGGGCCGCAGGACGATGGGACACGATGGAGGGAGACCCCCTGACACCTCTTACAGTCCCCACGAAGTACTCGACACTTAGTGAGTATCGTAGTTGCGTTTCTTTATGTTTTTCTTCGATTTGGATCATGGCTAACATTTGTATTTCTCTTGAAGGTACTTTTCCTCGGTGTGAACTGTCTTCTGAGGACTTCGACACCATTTGCATCATCTATCAGCTGCCTTAGAAGAAGAGGTCATACCATCGGCTGATCAGAAAAAATTTACACTTCGTTACACACGACCAGATGGCATCTCAAGGTAACTGTCCCAAAACCTTTACCCTTCAATATTTCTGAACTCTTTACACTTTGTACCAATTCATCGTTTGTTCCTTGCAGACAACTTCAACAAGAAGATGCCCGTGCACCCCGACTTTAAGACCATCCAAATGATGATGGCAGAGGCACGAGTGTTGAAGACCTCCTCCTCCACCTACAAGAAGCAAATGGAGGACCTGGTGGATGCCAGTAAAAGGCTCCAACCTCTGACGAAGGAGGAGGTGCCAGAGGACCCCGAGGCCGACCTGTTGCGGAAGGGAAAAAAGAGTGTCGCCCCTTCAAAACGCCTAACTGTGGCGAGGCCACCCCCCCATTCTGAAGCAGACTTCAATCCCAACCAGGGTGGCCATTCCGGAGAAGAGGCCTGCACCAGTAGAGGTTACTACTGCCCCGGCCACTTCGCCACTTGCTGCCGTGCCTATTGCCCAAGTGCGGGGGCAGCAGCGGAGAAAAAGGGCTCGTCCCTTTAAGGAGGTCGACTTCTTGGACATCAACCCGGAGGAGCCGGTAAAAGAAATGTTGGAGGCCCTTCCTCCAGAAACGGCTGCGGTAGTGGTGGTCCACAACAAATACTGGACCAAAGAGTGGAGGGACCACACCACTTCCTGCACAGCCGAAGACCTGGTGGCGGCCAATAGTGCCTGAACACTAAGAGGGAGGACCTGGAGCCTCTCAGCACCAGTATCCAACTCGGGGGCTTGGTGAAGGATCTGAACACTAAGAGGGAGGACCTCGCTAAGCGCCTCGAGGAGGAGATGCAGTACGGAGACGCTGTGAGAGAGGCCCGGGCCAAGGCCACTGAGGAGGAAAAGGGACGGAAGGATGCCAAGGCCCAGCTGACTACTGCCAGAGCAGAAGTGGAGCGGTTGAAGAAGGAGCTATACGAGGTGGAGTGCCAGGTGGCTGCCATGACTCGACGAGTGGACCACGCCAATGAGCACCATCGGCTCGCCACGCAAGCTCTGGAAGCCTCAAACAAAGAAAAGGCGGAGCTGAGGCAAAAGGTGGAGGCTCAATCTGAGGAGATCGCCCCCTTGAAGGAGGAGTTGAAGTCGACAGGGGAGGTGGCAGTTCAGAATTTCATTGACCACTTCGAAGAA